>NW_007726675.1:144906-197125 GCF_000696425.1 Galeopterus variegatus | reverse complement strand
ATCGTTGGTATAGGAAAGCTGTTAGTTGTGTATCTCTTAATCTTATATCTGGTTGCTTAATGTATTATAAGAATTTTAAGATGATTCTTGTATATTATTTCATTTTCCTCCCATTGTGATAATTTTATTTTCTCCTTTTACATAATTATATGTCTTGTTTCTGTTTAATTTAGCTTTTAATCTTTTGCATTGGTTGAAACTTCCAGAAAAATTTTAAATAATAATATTTACAGCAAGTAATTTTTTTTTTTTTTTTTTTTTTTTTTTTTTTTTTTTTTTTTGTCTTTTTTTGTGTCCGGCAACGGATTGCAACCCTCAGTGTTGCCCCCATACTGGACCGGGGACCGGCAACGGGATCGCAACCCTCGGTGTTGCGCCCACACCTCACTCAGCCAGTGAGCGGGAACCGGTCTGTATGTGGGATCCGAACCCTCGGCGGGAGCGCTGCCGCGCTCCCAAGCGGCGCACGGTAGCAGTGCGCCACTGGGCTGGCCCAATTTTTTGTTTGTTTCTAATTAAAATGGGAATGTTTTAAAAGTAGATTTGGGTTGTTGTTCAAAGGTAGGTAATACTCTCCCCTTTTTAGATTTCTCAACTTTTTATTACTAATAGGTATTAAGTGTTATAAAAATTAATTTGGGGTACTAAGTGAAATATTTTTTTACTGGACTTTTTCATGTTAATGTATAACATGACTATGTTTAAACGGTCTACAGTTTTGGCATTTCTAGGGAAAGCCCTGCATGGTCTTGGTGAGCTAGAATGAGATTGCAAATGCGCAATTGGGCCGCTAGATGGTACTGTGTGCCTAGTTTTTTTGTTTTTGTCGTATTAAATTACTGACAAAATTCAACATTTTAAATTTAATATGATCCTCAAACTATTGTCCTTTCAATCTTTGACATCATACAATATGGACTCATGAACATGGGATATCTCTCCACTTATCTGGATCTTTTAAAATTTTCCTCAGGATTGGTTTATACTTTATTCATCTTTTGTTTAATTTATTCCTAAATATTTCATATTCTTTAATATCATTGTAAATCGGATTTAAAAAATTTAACTTCTAATTTTTCATTGCATGTCTAATATATGGAAATTTCCAACTTTCTATTACATGAAAATACAATGGATAAATAAACTTGTCTCCTACCACCTTGCTAAATCCACCTGTTAGGTCTAGCAGCTTTTTGTACATTTTGTAGATTTTTCTACCTAGGTTATCATGTTTCTGTGAATAAAGTCAGTTCAATGTCTTCCTTTCCAATCTATATGCCTTTTATTTATTTTTCTCACAAGAACCTCAACAGTTGGCAGCACAATATTCCCCCTCCCCACTGATTGTCCACATTCAAACTCCCAGAATGTGTGAATGTGTTACCTGACGTGGCAAAGGGGAATTAGGCTGCAGATGGAGAATTAAGGTTGTTCATCAACCGACTTTAAGAGACTATTCTGATTATCCGGGTGGGACCCAGGGTGGTCAATGGTGTTCGGCCAACTATTGGGCACTGGCCCAGCCAAGCTGACACATACAATTAACCATCACAGAGTCCTGTGTGGCTTCAGTGACCATATGAAAGACATAGGAAAAAATCCAGCATTCAAGGACATGTCATCTGCTTTCTCTGAGGCAGGGTCAGCAGACCCACTGGGGGTTGTGCCTGGCTCACAATTCCCCTGCGTCCGTGTCTGTCCCCCCGCTACCCCAGTCAAAGCCTGGACAGTGCCAGTGTGGGCTCCCGGGGTGCAGCCTCACTGGGGGTGTCAGAGAGGGGGTGCAGAACCTGCCTCAGAGTCGTCCCCCAGTCCTGTTCATCCTTGGCCGAGGGCAGCTCCTCCTCCGAGCACCCCCTCCCTACCCTTCTGCCTGTCCTGCATGTGGCCAAGCACACCCGTATAGCAGAAACTCTCCCGGGCAGAGCTGCAGGTGCTGCGGGAGGCAGTCTCTGGGGCACCCACAGACTGGGCGTGGGAGTCCGTGAGCGAGCCCAGCAGTGCCACACGCTCTTCCCAGGAGACCTGTCCACTGCCTGGAGGGGTGGGTCCATGGCACAAGCTTCTCAGCCTAGAGCTGCCGGTTTCTTGTTGCCCCCACCCCTGCCCCCCATCATGCAGGAGGCCTTGCAACAGGAAGACAGGCAAAGTCACAGCGGTCCAGGGTGTTGCAGTGAGGCTGGGAGGGGCATTCTTGGATTTGTCTGCATGGGGGAGGGGTGCAGAGAAAGCACTGGGCAGCCAAGCAGTGGCGCATGATGAGCCCAGAGTGGCCTGATGCCTCATGCCCAGCTGTGGGTGACACTCGTGCGGGTCAGCATAAGCTAGAGTATGCTCTAGTAACAAACTCCAGGATCAGGTGGCTTAACACACACAACTTTATTTCTCTTTCACTCAAAGTCGTCTGTGGGTCTGAGTCAATCTCCTGAGTGAGTTGGCACCGTGTCCCACCTGCTGGGGTCTCAGTGGCACCTCTCAACTGGCATGTGCTCCATGGTTGCCGTGGCAGAGAAAGAAACATGGAGCCACGCACTGCATATTAGGGGCTGCTACCTGCGGGTGACAAATGACTCTTCTGCTTTTATCTCACTAGCCAAAACAAGTCCCATGGCCACTCCTAACTTTGAGGGAGCAGGGAGACACAATCTTCCCCTGTGACTGTAAAGAAAGGAGAGCAGGAATGTCCCCTCTCCTCCCTGACCCGGCTCCACGTGGGAGCCAGCCTTGCAGCGCTGTGTGGACAAGGGGCTACATTTGCACCTGGAAGGTGGGAGCAGAAGCGACGTCTGCTTCTTGCACAGTCTCCTTCCCCTGCCTTCTCATTGGCAGAACCTGTGCTGCCCCAGGCGGATGAGGCTGCAGCAGGACTACACAGAGTGTGGTCCTGGGACTGGTCCCTCTGACGGTCACCATCTATGGAGAGAGAAGGAGCTAGTGCCAAGTGTAAATCGACTGCACTGCCAAGCATGCCGTTTAGTTCAGCTAACTTTTTCTTCTTTTTTATATAGAGAGACTTTCTTGGTGAAGGAAGCCATGTGTTGATTTACATTCTGGTGCAAGTTCCCTGTCTCACTTCAGTGCAGCTGCTTTGGGTGGTGATGTTCTGGCCAACAGAGGAACAATGGCCCTGGAGGAAGCTGGCTCCTGGGCACCCGCTCAGATCCAGCTGGACTTCTGGCCTCAAGGCTGGGAGAGAAATGAGCCCCAGTGTCCTCACACCACTG
Organism: Galeopterus variegatus; assembly: GCF_000696425.1. Classification (NCBI taxonomy): domain Eukaryota; kingdom Metazoa; phylum Chordata; class Mammalia; order Dermoptera; family Cynocephalidae; genus Galeopterus; species Galeopterus variegatus. Next base: position 193,901 of record NW_007726675.1, on the reverse strand, counting down.
CAGTGTCAGGGCAGCTTGTCACAGCAGCAAAGCCCTACCCTCTCGCTGATGCGGATGCTGCCTGGCACCTCACACTTGTTGGTGGATGAACGAACAAGCACCCGGGTTTTGTCACGTCTTAATTATGTATTCAAACAAGGGTTCTTCCACCTTTGAGATTTCAGGATTTTGGTAGTCCTCCGGTGCGATTAAGAGGGTGGGCTCTGGGGTCAAAATGCCAGGGTTCAGTCTGGACTCTACTTGCTGAGACCTTGGGCAAATTCCCTAAACTCTGTGAGCCTCAGTTTCCCCATTAGTTAGGAGGGTAATGATAGGAGCACGACCTCATAGAGCTGTAACAAAAATTAAATGGGAATAGGCAAGTAAAATGCTCTGGACAGCGCCTGAAACAGAAGTGCTCAGTTGATGTTATTTTCATTATTGAATGTTTCTGTGTTTTGAGTGGCACTATAAAAAGAAATAGTGTCACCAAAGGGCCTTCTCAACGCAGGGGAACTTTTGCTCCAGTCTGGATTCAGGTGAACAATTGCAAACTTTTTAGTGGTTCAAGCAAGAAGAATGTGACATGAACACGGTCCACAATGTCACTTTTCAGCAATTAGGCCAATCTTACACAGCCTGTAATGTGGTTTGCGGTTTTTGTATGCAGCCACGGGCTGGGTGCTACTCACGAGTCAGTTGACAAAACGGGAGGTCCAGGTGCCACTCATCAAGGAGGGAAGGCCCAAACCCACCTCGTCTGGCTACAAAACACAAACCGACCCCTGGCTGGCAGCTGACCTTGGTTCCTAAGGGGTAGGATGACCCTGCAGGTTGGGTGGGGGGATTGAATTAAGGACAGGTAGAGACTACAGGCAGGCGTGTGTAGCTGACACACGGTGAGAGCTGTTCTGCTGTTTCTGGACCATTTCCATGTTTTATAAAAAGGACCAAGCCTGTGCAGTTTTAAACTGATCTCTTACGTTTTTTGTAGTTCCCAGAAACATAGGCTGTTCTGTCTTTGCATCCTAAATCCTGCTCAGGTGGGTAGTTTTACCATCACCTGGGATGCTCCATCTGCCACCTGGGACATGATCATCGGAGCCACCTGAGCTGAGCTGAGCAGAAGGTGCTGGTCCAGGAGGTCTCTAGACAAGTCACTGCTGAGCCTTCTCGCTCCCTCTTTATTTCTGTTCTCCACCCTGATGGACAGGTGGGCACGGCCAGTCCAAATACGTCTGTGGCATCAGGGCAGAAATGGTAACTCCCAATGTGTTTCCGGAATTTTGAGTTAATGCTACTGTTTGAAATTGCACCTGTGTATATTCAGACCAAAATCATGGGAGTAATATCACACCGGTTGAGTTAAGAAGTGATTTCCTACATGAGCCACACAATTCTGGGGTGGAGGGCACCTCGCTTCCAGCTGAAACCTTCCAATATTTAAGGAACAATCAAGAAAGTGCTAGAAGGGATTTGTCTTTAACATCCACAAAGCCTGCAAAATGTTCCCCCCAAGCTTCAGCCCTGTTATTTGAGCTGAGGGGTGATCAGCAGCAGCCCCTGCCCTGTGGCTGGGCAGGGACCGTGTTGGGAGCAGCCAGCTGGCCTTAGCCTCAGATGGTCGCCTCGGCGTGACCTGAGCAGCTGCCACAAAAGCCACCTGCCAGGGGTCACCGCGTTGCTTCTGCTTAGTTTGGCCCAATTTCCAGCAATAAAAGTTCCATCAGAGTGTGGGCCCCAGCGTGTGGCGATGACATCTGTGTCCCTGGTGGGCCCTGCTCCCTCCCTCTGGCCCCGGCACGAGCTTGTGCCACAGACCCGTCCTGCTGCTCGGGTTCTGGCCGCTCTTGGGCTGGCTGAGCCCATCTGCTCACTCTGGTTTTGTGGTCTTGACCCCAGAGGGAAGCCTCTATCCCTGCGCGACACCTTCCACAACGTGTGAAGGGCCCTCCTGGGGTGATGGCCCCTCAGGTGCCGGCCTTGGCTGTGTCGCCCCTTTGCCTTGCTGGGGTTGCAGCCAGGGGCTTAGGGAAATGCCTCTGATATTTCATTTGCTCCTTGTTTTTGGAGAACTCTCTCCCATTCCCTAATTCCCTTCTCAGGTCACTATCCTGGGGTATCCTTGTCCTTCATCTGGCCCTGTCTGTCTGTCCCCTCCAGCAGTCAGTGAGGACAGGGCCTGGCCAGCCCCACAGCAGGGCTGGCACAGGTTTCTGGTTTGCATTTGTGTCTTAGGCTCTTCCTCACCCTTCAAGACCCTCCCTGTGCAACTTCTCCTGAACCCTCCTCCAGGCTTCCCACCTGGATTCGCCTCCTCCTCCGCCGTGTCCCCACACTCCCCTGTGTGAGCTCTGCTCTCTGCGATAGTCCTGGGGAACAAGCTGTGCTGTTCCCATCTTTCCGCCCTCCTGCCCTGGCCAGGAGGCAGTGGGGACAGTCTCCCTGCCTGACTCGCTGGCCTCGATGCCTCACTGGTGCACTGCAGGGTTCAGAGTCAGGGACCAAGGACGCACCCTGCTAGAGGAGACCCCCCCCCCCCGGCAGACACGTGGCCACTAGTAGAGACATTACAGCGGGGCAATGTCAGGTGTGCGCAGAGAGCCCTGGGCGCCGGGGGAAGGGATTCTCTAACCAGGCACGGGAGGAGACGCATTGCGGAAAGGAGCCCAGGAAGGGCTGAGCCCAGGCAGGAGTTCACGGGAGTGGAAGAGCGGGATGCAGTGTGCTGGTGGCTCTCACTCTGGAGCGTGCCTCAGAGTCCCCTCAAGGGTTTGCTGTGACACAGGCCACTGGCCAGGTGGGGCTGAGAACATACATTTCTAGTAAGTTTCCAGGTGAGGGGACCACACTTTCAGCCTCGGTCCTGTATGAATCAAATGCTGCTCTGTGTTAGGGCTGGGAGATGCGTGCTGGCTGCGTCCCTGTCCTGTGTTCCACGGAAACTGCACTTCATGGTCCATGGCAAAGGGTTTCATGGTCAAATAAGTCAGATATCTGTGGCCACCAAAACGTCTCTCTTGGAAACCAAGATCTACTTTGATATAATAAAAGCTTTGATAAACCCTGCAGTAGTGAATCAGGCTTCCTTCATTCCAGCATTTCTCAAACCTATGTGAGCATGAAACACTTTTGTGGCCTTCATCCCTTCCACCCTGGGAGTGGGGTTCCATGGGGTGGAAGTTTGAGGAGCTTTATCTGCCCGCAGACGAGGTGGAGCCTTCCTTGCCCTTGTGTCCCTGCGAGATCAGATGTGGTGGCATCACGGCTTCGTGGGCTTGGGTTCCTGTGAGCAGTGTGGTTGTCCCTCCTGGAATGCCTCCAGCATCTTCCATGCTTTCCCACTCCCTTCTGTGGCTATGTCTCCAGGACTTAGGGGTGCTCCTATTGAGGTGCACAAGAAGAGGAAGAGGGGTGGTTTCCAGCAAGGTTGAGGGTGCCCCTGCTAGACCATGGCTTCCTGAGGTGGGAATCCCTTTTTCTGCTCGATCCCTGACCCCAGCACATTATGTGCACACAGTAGGTGCCCAACTAATGATTGTGGCAGGGGTTGAAATGCACTGAGTTGGCCTGTCCTTCCTTCTCATGTGTAAGTGAGAGCTGGCCCTTACAGAAAACCTGCAAGGACCGCACAGGGGCACGTGGACTTCCTTTAGGAGTAATCTGGATGTCTGCAGAGCTCAGCAGGTGGCAACTGCTCAGATATCGGGGCTTCTGGGGACCCAGTGTCCTACATGATGGAAGATGACTGGAGAAGGGGCAGGGGCCACACAGGGCCTGCTCTTCAGTGGTCGTTCAGGCTTTCTCAGCGGCTGCTCTTGGCAGGCTCCTGGACACACTGATCTCCGCCAGCTCCTTGGGTTTCCAGGTTATGGGGGCCCAGATAAGGCCACACTCTGGAAGGCAGCAATGTCTCTGTGCTGCCTGGTGAGAGGACATGAGGCAGAGAAAGGACTCACCCCCCCATGCCAGGCACGTGTGCTGAGAGGGCTGGAGTGCGCACGGTCTCCTGCGGGGCTGATGTGCTTTGCGTTGCAACAACACACACAACCACAATCATGCACACAATCTTACCAGCCGTGGGGACATGCTCATGGGCCTGGTCTTGTGCCCTGGAGGGGATGGCGGTCATTGGCAAGGGGACCATTTGATTTCTCCTTCCAGAGGGTGTGGTGGGACAGCTTCTTGGGAGGAGAGGCCCCCACTTGGGCCTCAGATCCTGCAGTTGTCCAGGGCCTGTGGTGGGAGTGGCCGCCCCTTCCCTCCATGCCATTGTTGGTGAAATGCTGAGGTGCCAGGCCTCTTGCTGGAAGAGCTCTGTGTGAAGTGCTGGGCGAACAATCTAGTTCACATTTCAAGGAATCTCAGGATGACGCAACCTATATCTCTCAAATTTTGAGCGGAGCCATCATTTGGGACCATCTAAATAAATTTTAGGAATTGCTACCTTTTGGCAATGTGTGTGTAAGAAGGGCCAGCTGAGCAAAGTGTCCTACTTTTACCAGTTTTGGTGCCCCTCTGTTACCAGGGTGGAAAAGTCTGGGGTCCCAGGAAGAGATCTGTCACAGGGGTGGAGTCACTGCAGACAGCCTTCACTAGAGCAGTGCCAAAGTGGAAACATGGGGTAGGAGTTGCAGCCGAGAAACCCCATCAGTGCCATGTCAAGTGGAGCCGTGGGAGCGAGACCGCCATGGAGACCGCAGACCTGCGGAGCTGCCAGAGTGGAACAGCAGCCTGTGAGAGCTAAAGCGTCACCTGAGACCTAGAAAGCCATAGAAGCGGAGCTGCCTGAGGACTTGGGGACCCAACCCCCACACCAGTGTGCAGAGGACGTTGAACATGGAGTCAAGGTACATGATTTGCCACTTTTGAGATTTAATGTCCTCCATGCTGGGTTTCAGACTGGTTTGGGGCCTGTCACCCCTTTCTTTTGGTCTATTTCTCCCTTTTGGAATGGGAATATGTACCCTATGTTTGTCCCATCATTGAATCTTGGAAGTAGATAACTTGTATTGATTACACAGATGGGACTTTGAACTTTGGACTTTTGAGTTGAAACAAGTTAGAACTTTGGGGATGAAGTGAATGTATTTGCATGTGAAAAGAACAGAAATTTGGGGGGTTGGGGGAGAAATGTACTAGACTGAATGTCCCCCCAAATTCACTGAAGCTTGAATTGTGTCCCCAAGTTTTACGTATTAGAAACTTAGCCCCCATGGTGACTGTTAAGAGGGTGGGAAATCCTATTATGGTAATTGAAATGTGGAGCCTCGAAGAGGTGATTGGATTGTAGGACTGTGCAGTAGTGAGTGGATTAATAATGGTGGCCAGGGGCGTGGTTCTGAGGGCTTTAAAAGAAGAGGAGAGTCTGTCCCTCTCTCTCTCTCTCTGCTTCCACCATCATGCAATGTGAGACTCCTAGGTCACTGTCACCACCACCAGATGGACTTTGGACTTCCCAGCCTCAGAAACTGTAAGCAATAAATTTTGTTTTCTTTATAAATCACCCAGTTTCAAGTATTTTGTTATAAGCTACAGAAACGGACTAATACACAGGGAGACAGGCAAGTGAGGGGACAGCAGAGCAGGAGGGAGTTGGGGACAGCAGAGGATGGCAGAGCTGCAGGAGCGGAACCTCTGGGGCCAGGACACCCAATCCAACAGGGTCTCCATCCTCTTCCTCACTTGAGCTGGTTCCCATGACATTGTAGCGAGAGCCAGGGGCCAGCACACATGTTCCTGCACATGGGGGCTGAGTCTGTCCAGGTGGACGGCAGGGGGGCAGGTACTGTACATAAATGGTACGAGAGGGGTCATCTGTCATGGAAGCTGAAAGCACCTAGTGGACAGAGCGACCCCCCTCCCCCTCCTGGGTTGTTATTTTTTTTAATAAATATTAATATTTAATTTAATGTGGGTTCGGGGGAACTAGTAACAATTTTCTGTCTATCCAAAATACTAGGGGAGGGACGTGAACGTATATATCTCACAACCCTTATTAAGTTAAAGAACTTGGATCCACCGCCGAGTTTTCTACCATAGAAACTCAGCATTTGTGCTAGTTACCATTTGGCTACATGGCTTCAACGACCTTGGACGTATCCCTGCAAAACACTCATTAATTACAAAAGGTAGAATAGTAACTTAATATTGGAGAAACCTGAAACATGCCACCTTGATCAAGTGATCTCCCATAGGGGGCAGTCAGTCATCAGAGGACAGATCAAAGCATGTGTTCCTGATAGCGCGCACCGAGAAGGACGCAGCATCTCACTGTGGGGTCCTGCTGAAAGTGTCTCCCCTGCGTCTGATCAGGAGGCAGCAGCAGACACACCCCCGTGGACGGGCAGTCTGCAACGCAATGGCCTGAACTCATAAAAAGATGTCCATGCCATAAAACCTCAATGTTGCAAAGAAAACTCAGGAACTGTTTCGGATTCAGAAAGCCTAAAAACACGTGACAACCGAATGCATCCCGCCATCCTGGATTTTATTTTGCTTAAGAGGACATCACTGGGATAATTGGCATAATCTCAGTATGATCTGTAGATTAAATAAGAGCACTTTACCAATGTTAATTTTCCTGAACTTGATTATTTTGCTTGTAGGTGTAGAAGAATACCCCTGTTTTTAGGAAATATACGCAGAAGTATATAGTGATAGAGGGGCATCGTGTCTGTATCTTACTCTCCAATGGTTCAGAATATTTATATATAAATATATATATATATATATATATATATTTGAAGGAGAGAGAGAAAGATAAAACAAATCTAGTAAAGTGAGGAAATCTGGGCGAAGGGTGCACTGGAACACTTAGTTGTAATTTACAACTCTTGAAATTACACTACTCTTATAATTTCCCTATGTCTGAAATTTTGTGAAAATTAAAAATTTAAAAAGACCTCCAAAATGTCTTTGGCTTAAGACAAAAGATTGTGTCTTGCTGTCCTGTGTATAAGAGTCTGGAGTCCACAAGTGGTGAGAAGGCTCAGCCCCACACAGTCATGCAGGGAGCCAGGCTCATGCCCTGGTGGCTACATGGTGGGGTCAGCACCACAGCAGGGAGGAGGAAGGGACGAGTTGGCCGACTCACAGTTTCTGTTTGAGCAAGTGACGTGGATGCTCACCCCCTGCTGGCTGGAGCTGGGTCCTGAGACCACCCCTGGCAGCAAGGGGCACTGGGAATGCAGTCTCCAGCTGGGAGAACCTGTGCAAAGTCAGATGCCATCACTGCGGATCAGGGCAGAGCAGACTGGAGGGCCAGCTAGCATTTGGCTGCCTCGCCTTTTCTCAGATTCAGAGATAATTGGCAAATGGCCGTGGCCTTGATGACACTCAAGGTTATACGTGTAGTCCAGATTTCCCACATCGGCCACTGCCCAGTAGCATTTCCCCTGGGTATTTCATATCCCAGACCCGTCACATTGTTGCTAAGCTGCTGCGTGCCCCTCCTGTCCTCGGCCACTGCCCACCCTGTAAGGTCCTGGGAAACACCCCTCCATGCTCCACGCCCCTGTCTGTCAGTCCTCATTCCTGTGTCTTCCTCCTGCTATCTGGGGGGTGAGGCAAGTCCACCCCCCACCCTGCGCCTCCCACATCTCCTGGCCTGGCTGATGATCACGCGCACATACGTTACCCACTCCAGGATCTTGTTAAAATGCAGATTCTGATTCTGTAGGGCTGGGGAATTTCTGACAAGTTCCCAGGGAAGCTGAGGCTGCAGCTCCAGACCCACTGAGCAGCAGAGGTTTCCGGGCATCATTGTGGAGCTGCATCCTTTGGAGATAAAAGAGCTGTGGCTGCTGTTACTACCCAGAGTGTAATGACAGGCAGTGGTGGGTGTGGCTGGGACACACTGGCAGGTGGAGCCTGCCTACTCTAGGATGGATGTCATTCTACGAGGGGGATACCTTGGTGTCAGGCTGTTCATGTAATGTGCTGTTGAAGGGACTGTGAAGTTGGGCAGTGTTTCGGAGGAGGGTGCCTTGTAGGACCCTCCCAAGTTTAAATTTGCCTGTGAGTTTGTAAGAAAAAATAACCCATATATTTTGCATCGTGTGACTGATGAGGGGAGATCAGAACACTACAGCGCATGAGATCATTCCCAGTGTTGTAAGGAAAGCAGGGCAGGCAATCTGCCTGAATTCTCCCCTGCACAATTAGGTTGTTGGGAGGCTGTGCCACTGGGCAGCTGTTTGGCTGTGAGCCAATGGCCCACCCACAGTGCGGTGGGGTGACCCTGAGGTTGGAGTTCTGGCAGATGCTGGCTAGAGTCCCAGCTGCCTCATCTCCCTGAAACTCAGTTTCCCATTTGTAAAGTGGGCCTAGGTATTACAGTGACACGTCAGTGTTCCTGGGCAGTTGGTTCTGTTTTCCCCTGTTGATGGTGGTTCACACGCTGCCCTTTGACAAACAGGCACCTAACCCTGCAGAAGCATTTGTGGGCCTGCCTAACTTCTCAGAGGCTGCTCACCAATGGCAGGGCAGGGCCCAGCCCATTGCCATGGGGTCTGCTGCTTCTGGGCATTGATGTTAGCAGGTGACAAGAGCTCACCGGCTCACACTGAAGGGCCAGCTCTCAGAGGCCTGGAAAGGTCCTGCAGAGAAGCTGGAAGCAATATTCTCTGTGACCACAAGATGTCGCCCTGCAATCATAATATCCGGACAGGCTCCATTAGATTCAAGGCTACTAAGGAGAACCAAATCTTTTCACTTAGATGATCTTGTCCTTGGTGGACAAAACGGTTCGTTCTAAAGGCTCTGCAACAGGTTTTACACAAAAGCTCATCTCTTCCTTCTGGTTATGAGCAGGAACTCTGGAGCCAGCCTGGAGAGTTCTGAACACTTAGCTTTGCTACCTCCTGGCTGTGTGACCGTGGGCAAGTTGCTTAACCTCTCTGTGCCCAAGCTTCCTCATCTGTAAAATGTTGGTACTAGCACCTACCTAACAGGCTTGTTATGAGGATTAAATGATGTTTTTTTAAAGTGCATGGAATAGTGCCTGGCACATAGCAAGCCCTGTGAAACTGGTAAATAAGATAATAACAACATTACTACTACTAATATACTCCAGAATTGCCCCACTCTTCTCAAATGGATGAAATTCAAACACTGAAAAACTGAATTACATCTCCAAGAATCTCAAAAATAGGTTGAGGATATTAAAATATTTTGAATTTTTAGAATTCCCTGACATATATATAACGTAGTCAATGGAAACGATTTTCATAATTAATCACTGTAACTCATTTCTGGAAAGTACACATTTTCACCGAGAAGGAGTAAGATAATTTTTTCCATCGCTCCTTGCTACAATGTGCACAGCACATTTCCTGTCGTCTTGACGAGCTGCATTCTGTCAGGTGCTCGGTCCTGACTCTGTGGTGGGCCTTTCTCTCATGTCTCTAGCACGTTGCTTGAGATTCCGTCCCAGTTGTGCCAGTGAACTGCCGAGAGCAATTATGACAATTTTCCCTCAGCTACGGAAACACCAGCATCAAATAGCATGACGAGCAATGCAGGAATCAAGGGTCACGCTCTGGCAGCTCCCTGCCCAGAAGCAAGGCTCCACAGACGTCTGGCTTCTTATCTGTCACCATATGGCCCCAAATCACTGGGCACAATGGCCTACATGGCAATCAGGTCGACAACATCTGGCACTGAGGCTATGATAGGTGACAAGTCTTAATTTGTGTTATATAAAATTGAACTGCAGAATGTTGAATTGCAGAAAAGCATAGTAAAGAAAATAAAAAACCATCCATAATCTCACCACTTCAAGATATAACCACCATTTCTATTTTGATACTTTATACAGTGATATTCGTGTGCACTAAAAGGTTTTGCAAAATTAGAATCGCACAATTTTGTATCTTGCTTTTTTCACATTGTGTAATGAGATGTTATCATGCCATGAGATACTCTTCAAAACATCTTTTATGTTGCATGATGTTTCAGTTATGACTACAGCATGTGAACACTAGTCCTCTATTACAGTTTCTAATTTTTCGCTACTATAAGAAATGTCGAAATAAACATTCCATGGTCGCATACATTTTTGAATTCCCTTCTTTAGGATAGCTCAATAAAAATAAAAGTGGATTTAATGGGTTAGTAAGCATGAACTCTTTTTACCTCATACCTTAAATCACACTCTAACTTTTTGCTCAAGGTCCAAGTTAGCAAGGAGCTAAACTCAGCTTTGACCACTGCTGTACCAAGTTCAGCCTCCCATATCATACTCCCTTTTGGGGGGGTATTAATACATTACTTTAACTTATCTTTTGGAACACAAAGGAAGGCTTTCAGTTAGGAAGTTCTGTGGTTCTATCACTCTGTTATATATAATGTTTTCAGAAACGTGCCAGAGCGTCTCAGCACACTTTATGCTGTCAGAAAAGGAAGTTTACCCCAAACTCAAATGTCTACAAGGGCCAGGCAGGGGCTACATGAACCAGCAGGCCTAATGTGACATGTGGGACATGCCTCAGGTGACATGGAGGATGCCGGTGTCCACTCTCCTGCACAAGGAGGCCTGACCTGAATTGCTGAGTCCTTCAGGACACTGCCTGCCAAACCAAAGCTGTCTGTGGGCCAAATGGTGACTAGAAGCAATCTTTAGAAAACCCTTATCAAGTTCATGAAGGGCAAAGGGTGGTGTCTTCATTTCCCAGGGGGGGAAACTGAGACTCAGAAGCCTTGGGCTGGAAGACAGCACATCTGTGGGGTTTGCAGTGAGGGCTGTGACAGCTGCCATGAATCATTTCTCACTATTGATGAAGAAACCAAGTGCATGAACAATTTCAGTCCCCTCTCTCCCCCATTTCTTTTAAGGATTTCCCCGATCTAACATTACCCTCTCTCATGCTGAGCGAGTGCTCACCCAAGAGTAACGGCTCCTTCCAGAAAGCTCTCTCCATGAGGGGGACTGACCACAGATGTCCGCTTTGGCTGTGTGGGGTTTCTCTTTCTCAGTTTCCTGTTTCCTGTCTCAGCTGTCAACTGAAGCCTCCCCACCTACAGATCCACGTCTGCCCCTTGGGGCAGGGAGGAGGGGCTGCACGGCTCCAGGGCCTGAGGTGCCGGCCAGGCTGGGATGCGCTGCAGATGCACTGCAGGGTTTTCAGCAATCACCCGTGTGTCTTGAATAAATGTTTGGTTTCTTGTTTGAGTTAACAGTATTGTCACTGACTCATTGCTGCCCACCTCATCATCCGTGACTTTTGGAAAAAAAACTCAATGCTCTTCTTGAAACACAGGACCCCAAGGAACCTTTTTCTGCCTCAGGAGCTGGATGAGGTAGGGGACGGTGGGGGGCAGGCAGGAATGAAAGGAAGGCAGAACCATTTGGAAAGGGGCCAACCCTGACTGCTCCAAGAATCCTGTGCTGACATAAGAGACTGTTCTGCAGAATCTGAGACACAAATGATGCTTACTTAGCCTCTTTGACCTCCTCATTAAGAAATTGACTCCTTCATTTTGTGTTTCAAACTTCATTGCAAAAGCAAATGCCTATAGGGGAAGGCAGGTAATGTAAATGAGCAAATCAGCCAGGTATTCTTAATTGGGGTCTGGTGTGGACTATGGTGAACTGGAGAGCAGTGCCCAGTGTGGGGGTCCCAGCCATCCCCCCATGATGGTTACCATGAAGTGGGGTGGGGAGTGGTGGCTGTGGGCAAATGGTGGGCAAATCTTCCTATTTTCCAAGAGAAGGTGGATGTCCAGGTTTTTATGTGAATGCTGTGGATTTTGAAAGGTGGCAATGAATTTGACTTTTCTTAAAACACCCCACAGACTGAAGGAATCCTGTCTGCAGTCAGCCTGGGGCTCCTGGGCAGCCCATTTGTATCCTGCAGCCTCCTGTCGGGCTGTGGTGGATGCTGGCACATTGCTCGGGTGGCATAAGGGCATGCACCTGCTATTTAATGACAATGTTTGTGCACTGTTCAAATGTAAATAATTTGAGAAATTGCAACAAGGAATATCTCATAAAGCTTATTACTTAAAGCCTACTTCCTTCCACATCCCAATGAAGCATATCTCCCCACCGACATCCTAGTCAAGCCATGAAAGCAAGTGACAAGTGTATTTCAGAGAACGGGGTACTAAAAACAGTTAAACTACAAACATTTCCAAACGGTCTTTAACACAGAGGCTGTCTGAGGTTTTCCCTTTGAGAAAGTCACCATCATCTGCCCTATTATGGTTCAGGGGAAGGTTTAGGGGTACAGCCACAGGGAGCTTGGGGGCGACATCGCAGTGACCTGTGACTTGAAGAGGCAGAAAGCAGGCTGAGTCCCTTGCTGAGTGCAGTTTGGAAGAGTGGGTATGGTCACTTCCCTTCTATAAGCTCCCCAGCAAAGGGGACACCGCAGTTCGGGAACTGCAGCAGTTCAGGAACTGGGACACCAGCAGCTTCTGCATTTGTCTGAAGTGCAGGGTGGTGGCGGGTCAACTTTGCCTCCAGATAAAACATTTCTTTCCTAATTGAGATGGGGGCTTTGGGGCCACTGGAACTGACCTTATAAAACCACGTGACGCCATATCCTATGTCAGAATGGTGGCTTTCCTGAAATTGAATACCTTAAAAATGCGAGCAAAGTAGAATAACCCCAGGGGCTTGTCAACCATCCCTCCGGGTCTAGGCTTGCGAGGGTGGGGTGGGGGGGAGGACTGGAAATGCCCCCCTTCCCCACCCCCGTTCCCCACCCCCCTCACGGCAGAGCTATCCAGGGTCTTCTTCTGGGAGGAGGGGCTGAGACTTCCAGCCTGGCCCCTGCGTCTCTGGCCCGGTGTGTGGGCAGATTTCTAATGTAATGTTGTGTGTGTGTATGGGGGGGGGGGGGGGATAGGGAGGGGTTAAGATGTCAAGTCACTCTTATTTCCAACATTTCCTGGGGACCTGGAATTAATCGATTTTAAAAAATGTTTAAAACTTAAAAAGAGCAATACTTAAATCTCAATCACTTAAAAATTAACGTAGGGGGGGGGGGGTGGATAGGGAGGTGTTAAGATGTCAAGTCACTCTTATTTCCAACATTTCCTGGGGACCTGGAATTAATCGATTTTAAAAAATGTTTAAAACTTAAAAAGAGCAATACTTAAATCTCAATCACTTAAAAATTAACGTATTTTATCCCATCAAGGCACACCATCATTCTATACACCACCGAGAAAGAAACGGTAGCAAATACTCGGGAGCGCGCGCCCCCGACTCGGCAGTGACGAGCCCCTCCGGTTTCAGAGCTGTTAGGGGAGCACGCGCGCTTCTGAGACTCCGGGAAGCCGCCGGGGGGCGCGAGACTTCACCCCGGCACCTGGCCCGTGGCGCTGGCAAACGTGCCTGCCTGCAAATGCAGGGGATGAAAACTTCCCTCTCAGCTCAGAAGCACGTTGCGTATTTACCACGCACCTGAGCAACCTGAATGAAAAGCAAACAAACGTTCGCATTTCTTTTACGTTATCGCCCCAGCCTTGCGGCAGGCCCGAGCTTCCAGCGAATCCGCCCGGCCCGCCCACGGCCCTGGCCGGTCTCCCAGCCGTCACCTAGAAAACGGGGGTCGACCAGGTGTCCCCAGCGCGCGTCTCCACGCAGCACGCAAGACGCGGACGCCGGTAGCGCTGCGCCCAGCGGGCGAACCGCCGAGAGTGCCCGCGTGTAGGTCCGAAGTGGTCGGATAAAGCAGCCGTCAGTCCACTGGCCTCACCCAAGATCTCTTCGAGTTTTATTATCCTATTATTAGAAAACGAGGTTTTTATATATGCATAGCTACGTAATTAAATATTTCAAATAGCATGAGACATATGGGCTGTTACGCCGTCAGGACCGGGTGGGAGTCTCCTTTCGCCCCCCAATCCCCGGGGTAACCCCACCCCCACCGCGTGCGTCTTGCAGACTTTTCTCTGATTCCCATTAATGCGCAGTTTGGACAGGGTTCGGCGGGCCCTGCCTGGCAGCTCTGCGACCCGGGACCCCAGAAGCCAAGGGAAGAGTGTGTGTTGGGAGTTAGGGGTGTCAGGATCTTTCCGGCTGACCTGTAGATGGCGCCCCGGGAAAGGGATTCCCGAGCCTTGCTCCCCAAGCTCTGAGAGCCTGAGCCGCGGGGTCCCAGCGGGAGCGCGCCCGGCCGCGTAGACTGCGCAGCAGCCCCGTGTCTTCCGATCAAGCGCGGCTGCTCGGCACGCGTGCTAGGAACTGGTGGGGCGCAATTACATGCAGCGGGGCAGGTGCAGGAGGCGCGCGCCCGGGGGCGGGGGAGCGGCACGCGGCCTAGACCCCCACGCGCCGGGCAGCCCGGCGACCCCCACGCGCGGCGGGGCCCTGCCCACCCCACCCGGCGGCAGGTGGACAGTGTTGCTATGAAGAGAAAGCCTTGATTGTCCCCTACTGCAAACCGCCACACGCCAGACCTCCGCTATTGTGCACCCTCCATAGAAATGCAAACGAGCAGCATGCGTCGGCCGCAATCTGCTCGCCTCTCCCCGCTTCCCCGGCGCCCCGTCGCGCTCGGCCAAGGGCGGGGAGGTGGGCTGAGACCTTCCAGCGCCAACCCCGAAGGGCATTGATTATCAAGACAGGCATCGCCGGCGCGCTCGCGGCAGCTACTGTCAGCGGCAGGGGACTGTGCCCGCTGCCTTTTGCAGCCCCCAAACTGGCGCTGCATATTTTTATTTTAATTTCCGGTTTCAATGCCACCATCTCATAAACGTCAGATTAAAAGAAAAAAAAAAAAGTAGAGAGGTAGCAATAAGAATAAATGCAAGAAAGCCTTTTTTACATTCTGTAAATATGCATTTCAAAAATTGCAGCATCATATAAGCAAACAGATTTTTTGTGTTTGTTTTTTACTTTTTCCTTTTAAGGACTTAAAAAAAATAAAGGCGAGATGAAATCTGCAGGCTCCAGTCTGCCTGGTAACACCCCGACAAAAGCGGCAGATTTGAGGCATTGTCATCCCCCGCACCCCTCCCCACGTGGCCTTCTGGCACGAGCCGCCGGCCGCCGCCTTATTTGCATCAGAAAGCGGGCGCCGGCCAATGGGCAAGCAGCCTCCCGCCGGCTGGCGGCGCCGCACCCCGGGGCTATATAAGGGCGCGCGGCGGCGCTGAGGAGCACTGGCTGGAGGTGGGCGCGCCGAGCAGGTGTCGCGGCTCCGTGTCTCCGCGGCCGTTTCCTCCGCGCTCCGCTTGTGGATAACTTGCTGCCCACCTACCGCACCATGACTCTGGAAGAAGTCCGCGGCCAGGACACGGTTCCTGAGAGCACAGCCAGGTGGGTGTTGGGGTGGCGCGGCGAGCGCGGCTGCTTCGGCGACGGCCTTCGGGCCCGCAGGGTGGGAGGTGAGCGCCGGGCGTACGGGTGCCAAGTCGGGGCTGGACAGCTGGGGGTGGGTCCCCGGGGCAGGGCTGGGGGCTCCGCCGCCCTCCCCTGCCGTCCCCGCTCAAGGCGCCGGCTCGTCCGCAGGATGCAGGGCGCCGGGAAAGCGCTCCACGAGCTGCTGCTGTCGGCGCAGCGCCAGGGCTGCCTCACCGCCGGCGTCTACGAGTCTGCCAAGGTCTTGAACGTGTGAGTATAGACGCGGCCCGGGCTGGGCGACCGAGCGGTGGGGTGGCGGGGGGACCCGGACTCGCCGGCCCTGACCTCGAACCCCCGCCCGGGCAGGGACCCCGACAACGTGACGTTCTGTGTGCTGGCCGCCGACGAGGAGGACGAGGGTGACATCGCGCTGCAGATCCACTTCACGCTGATCCAGGCGTTCTGCTGCGAGAACGACATCGACATTGTGCGCGTGGGCGACGTGCAGCGGCTGGCGGCGATCGTGGGCGCTGGCGAGGAGGCGGGCGCGCCGGGCGACTTGCACTGCATCCTCATTTCGGTGGGTGCCGCTCCCTCCTGCGCCCCGATGTCGCCCCTCCTCGGCCTGCGGCCAGCCGGGCTGATCCCTGCGCGCTCTCTCCACAGAACCCCAATGAGGACGAGTTGAAGGACCCTGCCTTGGAGAAGCTCAGCCTGTTCTGCGAGGAGAGCCGCAGCGTCAACGACTGGGTGCCCAACGTCACCCTCCCCGAGTGACAGCCCAGCGGGACCTTGGTCTGATCGACACGGTGACGCCCTGGGCGCCTAACGCGCTGCTGGCTCTGGAGGAGCCCTCGGAGGAAGCCCGAGAGCGGCGTGGACTGGCAGGCGGGGGCGCCCGGAGAGCGGGGACGCGCGGCCTCCCGAGGAGGGGCCCGGCGGCAGGGCAGGCTGGCCCGAGCCGAGGACTCTGCAAGTGTCTGGAGCGGCTGCTCGCCCAGGAAGGCCGGAGGCGGGGACGTCGGCTGCAGGGCCGGGAAGGACAGACTGGCCCGGCAGGCGTGACTCAGCAGGAAGGAGGGGAAAGGCGAGGCGGCCCGGACTTGGTACAGTTGCAGGAAAGTGACGGACTTAGCAGACTGAACAGGTTTTTGAAGACGGATCCAGGCAATGCTTCAGTTTCTAAAGGATGCTGCTGTTGAAGCTTTGAATTTTTCAATAAACTTACTGAAACAAACTTATGTTCTTTATTGAGAGTAGGGGATCCTTGTCTGGGGGGAGGTGGTGAGCAGAGTTTCAAATGATTACTGGAACTCCCTGGAACTGCTGGCACCTGTTCCCATCTTCCTGTTGGGCAAGAATTACTGGCTTCGGATGCCCTGGCAGTGGGGGAGGGGAGGCTGGCCCAGTTGTGAGGGTAGAACTTAAGCCAGGCTCCTGTTTCTCTCCTTTTAGGAAGATTTTAAACTTGCAAGACAGGAGCATGCTTGACATAAGACATCAGTGCAGCAGCTAAGGGCTTGGTGCAGCTGATAAGTGACCTCTGCCTCCCCTCCCCCTCCTCTCTTGTTGCCCCCTCCCCTCCCTTCCGTGGACAGCTGCTTATCTGAACAGCTTGCAAGAGGCCAGCAGCGTCTTTCTGCACAATGGGCATTGCCTTCTGCGGGGCCTGCCTTTGTGGTCCCTGAGGATGGAGTCAGGCTGCTCCTGCTCCCAGGATCTTTGTCCTCTTAAATGTTCTGGCACAAAGCAATGTTACAAAGGTGTTAATATCAAATACGACACCAGTGACTGCATTTAAGTATGAATCATTCTGTCGTGGCTGTGATAGAACTTACAAGATCTGAGCAAAACTTGGAAGGCAGCATTTATATAAATAGGCGTGAGCAATTCTGAGTGGGGCGGGCATCTGCTATCTACTATTTTGAGAGTTCCTTACCCACATCAGAGTTACAAGGACTCCTGTTATTCACAATCCCATTTAAAGACTTGCAGATGAAAAAAAAATTAAATCTTTTAAGCCAAGACTTTCTTTAAGAAGGATCTAAGGAGAAATGTCCGGAGTGAATCCATCCTTTTTATTAGACCAATATGTCTTGATTTCATTCCATGTGCCTGACTGCAGCCACTCTGGACAGGAGAATTACACGTGGGTTGTGCATGCTACCAGCTAGGCAGCAGAGCAGCCTGAGAGCCTCCTAGGCAAAGGACGGGTGTAGTGCCGTTTCTCTAAAAAGGACATTCTCATGATTTATCAGCAGTCCTTGGGTGGCTGACTTTCTTTGTTGAGTGCCACTTTTTAAATCCTCTCCAAATTGTGGAAGCATTTTGCAAGACATCAGAAAAACTGTAGAAGTTTAATTACTCTTCTTATAATGAAAGCATCCTGTTCCCCATTTATCAGCTCTTAAAAACATTTACACCTTTATAGAAAACCAATGAAATAACTTAGCTGTATTTGTGCCTAAGTTTCATTAATGTTTTACCTATTTGCTGCTCAAAATCTTGAGTTTTCCTTGTTGAAGTGGAGTCTTGGGTGGTGGGGGTGTGGGGTGGGTCTATCTATACCAGTCTACATTCTGGCAAGATGACTATTTGTTGCAACACGCTATAGTAAACACAAAGGGGACATAATTATTTTAAAATGTACCCTTAAATGGGTAAATTCAGCAGAACACTGCACAGGCTAAGCAACCCCTGTAGAACATTAAGTTGGTGGCCCTTCTGAAATGGCTTTCTCTGATTTGAGGAGAACTCGCAGGAGGAAATGCATGCTTAGACACAGTGCCAGGCCCAAAGTTTATGCTTACATTTTCTTTTTTTTGTTTTAATGAATGGATGTTAATGCTATTAAAATGAACTAACGTAGAGGTCAGGTAATAAAATGCAGTGTTTACAAACACACTATTGCGTAAGATAATGCATATATAAGCCCTCGGTACACGCATGTTGAGGTGACCCATGCAGACTGTTGGGCACGGTGCCCTGCGTCTAGAAAGCATCGAATGAATGTTAATGACAAGCTAATGAAGGCGTTTGCTCAAGACCACAGAACTCAAAATGGACTCGTGGATTTTGAACCAGGTAGTCTGGTTCCAGGTTCACCTGCTGCCACACACTTCCAGGTGCTAGAGAGCTTGCAGACCAGCAGACTGATTTTGGAAATAAGTTATATGTATTTATTGCAGAAAAATCGTAAAATACAAAAATGTTAAAGAAAAAAGTAAAAGCACCTGTAACCCACCATTGGCATATTTTGGTGTATTTCTGTCTCACCTTTTGTTTTTTGTCTGGGGTATATTTGTCATGTAAGATACATAAACACACATTTTTAAAGAAGTTGTGTTTGGCTCTCCCCTACTGGGTTCAGTGTCCTGCTCCTTTTCATTAACAAGCTGTTGCATGTTAATGTTGGAGGACAGGGCTTTTTATTGCTGCACAAGGCTCCAGCGCAGGGGTGAAAATGCTCATTCCTGTGTGATCCAGTTAGGGAGTCTTCTTTACCTTGCAGTCCTCACCAAACGGGACAGATGCCTGCTGTTTGCAGGATTTTAAGTGTCACCTGTCTAAAGCCAACCTGTTCTGCCCCAGAGCAATGAAAGTCAAGCGTGCTTGTCTTTTATTTAAAAAAACAGTTTTGCATTTGATCATTGCTATAAAAATTTGCGCTGGCAAGGCAGCTGTTGTAAACATGAGACAAATACAGAAATGAAAACAGGAGGGTCAGGAGACCCTTGTCCATACCTGGCCCTGTCTACACGGGGAGCTGAGGCACCTCCATTCCTTCCCTGGTAAGATGATAGGATGAAATGATCTCTGAGATGCATTTTATTTTTAAAGGCTCTAATTTTAAGTACTATATACATTCTATTAAACCATTGGCCTCAATAGCACAATGCATATTGCTCTTGGGGCTTCCAAAGAGCCAGATGAGAAAAATCAAAAAATGAATTTTTCAGAGGAAAAGCAAGGATGTTGGCAAACAAAGCCAGTCTTGTGAGGGCACCCAGTGAGCAGATATTCAGTTTTGCTTTTTAAAAAGATTCTTGCATTTCTTAGTCGGTTTTCCAAGGTGTCAGCACCTGTACTCCTCAGTTGGGTATGCCTCTCAAAAGGTCAAAAAGGAATTGTCCTTGCACAGCCAACATGGAGAGACTTGATGACTTAACTGGAGGCAATGAGGCATGGCCCTGCTTGGCGTGCCTGAGCTGCAAGCAGCCGCTGAGGAACGGCCCAGCTGGTGTGCAGGACCAGCTGGGGACCACGGGTGCCCGAATGATGACATGGCTTTGATTTCTGCTTTGGGGCAAATTTCCACTTCGTCTCTGTAAGTAGCCGTTTTTAAGTCTAGCTCAAACTTTCTATCATGATCTTCTAGAATAAAATTGCTAAATAATTTCACTTCTCTTGGCAAGTAAGAGCTGTGAGTAAAGATTGCCTGCCAAGGGAAAAGGCTGCCTGGAGAAGTCTACATTCCAGGAGAGGGTGGCTGCACCTGCAGGGCGCATTATGTGCAGCCACCAAGGCGGCAGAGACCTTCACAGAGACCTCTGTGAGCACCTCGTGGCGGCCTGTGAAGGCACTGCCTTGGGCTGCTGCCTTTGGTGTCGGGAGATGGTTATCCCCACTTCTGGTTCAAGCAAGCATTCATTCGTCCCCTCTTCCATTCAGTTGGCACTTACTGTGTGTGCGTGCTGCACCCTGTGTGGTGCTAGGCAGAGTCCCAACAGTCCTTGTCTACTTGGAAGGTCCTGATGGTGCTGGGATGAGGGCCCAGGGCTTTGCCTCTCAGGCTCACGTGCCTCTCACTCATTCCACCCGGAAAACGCGAAGAGGATGGAAATGAGGAGTACGAATGTGCCGGCGACACCATTTCCTTGTACCAATTGCTAGTTTTATGAGATCCCTACAGGCGTGTAAAAATATGTCGCCGTTTGCATCCCATGTCAGTTTGGAGTCATCAGCGCCCACTGCTTCCCTCCCTCTTGTCACCCGCCTCCCATTCGTTTCCGTTCCTTTGATTTCTCTCCAGTCCAGCCCTCCCAGACTGTGACCATGTGCTTCCCTCCCGAAAACTTGCGCTGGCTTCCCACTGCCCACCGAATTCCACTCCCCCTCCTGCATCCTTCCCTTCCTTCTGACTTTCCTTCCCCCCCTTCCAGGCCTCCCTCTCTCCCTCCTTCCCCTTCCTTCCCCTCCCTCCCCGTCCCTTTTCCACCTTCTTCCTCCCCCTACATTATGCAGCCCCTGTTGTGAGCCAGCCCTAGAGACTCCTGGAGAAGTGAGCTCCCTTGGGTCCCCAGGAACTCTAGCCTGGCACCCCCAGCTTTCTAGTCTGGCATCCTGGGCTCTCTCCAGCTTTCCCCTTCCCAGCTCCCTCCCACCACTCCCTGGCCCATGCCTGCTCCTTCCACTCAGTGTCCCTAACCCATCCCCTGGAACTCCCCTTCTGCTGGCCAGGCCCTGACCATGTGTGCAGGTCTAGCCAAGCCCCGGGTCTGTCTGCCTGGCAGAGTAGGGACCCAGACAGCTGGTCTGACCTGCACCTGCAGCTGTCCCCTATCTCCCTGAAGCCCAGCTGACAGGTGAAGTTGTCATGCTCGTCATGTGGCATTCCAGTTGACATCTCATCAGGAGGAAGAATTCTACTATGGCCCCCTGACTTCCACCTCCTGGTGTTACTCCCAAGATTATGGGATTTCCGCAAATGTGATTAAGGTTACTAATCAGTTGACATGAAAATAAAGAGATGTTTTCACAGGCCAAACCTAATCTCATGAATTTCGTGGAATACCCTTTAAAAGCAGAGACTGGTGGCAAAAGAGAGAGTGAGAGAGAGTCCAGATATGGGAAGGATTCAACAGACCTCTGCTGGCTTTGAAGGTAAAGGGGCCATGGAGCAAGAAATAAGGAATGGAGCACAGCCCTGGGAGGATGGCCAGCAAGGGAATGGGGACCTACTTTCTAGACACCAGGTACTGAATTCTGTCAACAACATGAATTCTTTCCTAGAGCCTCAGATCAGAGCCCAGCCTGGCCAACAGCGTGGTTCAGGCCTCGTGAAAGCCTGAGCAGAGAAGCCAGCTGAGCCTGCCTGGACTTTTGGCCCACAGAACTGTGAGCTCATTAACAGGTATTGTTTGAAATGCTGAGCCTGTGGTAATGTGTTATGCAGCAATTGGGAACTAATACACCTCATGGCCAGGAGTGTCAGCATCCTCTTGGATGCGTCCCTCTTCTCCCCTTCCCCCAGTCCTCTTGCTCGTTGGGCTTGGGCCCCTGTTGAGTCTGCCTGTGTCTTATATCTTTTGGCCCCTGTCCTGCAATGCTTCCCGTTTTCTCACCCATCCCTGTGTCCCAAAGGGCTCCTCCCCCTCTCCAGACATACTGTCCCCTTTCATATCCTGGGGCCTTGATCCTACTGCGTGAACTGCCTGTTTTCCTGGGCTGTTTGCAGATGAGCACATTCAGCATCAGAGATCAGTCAAGCTCAAGGAATAACTGGGGGCTCTGCTTACAGGTCGAATTAGCTGAGTTCATGGGCATCGCCTGGAGAGGAGACATAGGGGCCAGGAACGGAGGTGACAGGGGTCAGCTTGGGGCCCTAGGCCAACCCCAGGGCTGGGTTCTATCTTAGCATTCAAGGGGGTGACTCTACAAAGAGGGGGTGGCAATGTCTGAAGGGGGGTCCTTCCAGCATCACTATGGGGTTGGTGGGCAGGTCTGTGCCTCTGGTTAAGTCTCAGAAGACCCATTTCTAATCAGGAGCCTGCTCATTTCTATAGGGTACTGACAGTCTTCTATCCCTCACCCCCACCTGGGGACTCAAAAACCCAAGGGCCACTAAATCACTGGTTTTCATCTCCAAACCTTTCCCCTTACATGAAATTTTCCAAGTGCCATTAAATCACAAATTCTTTTTTTTTTTTTTTCCTTTTTGTCTTTTTTTGTGTCCGGCAACGGATCGCACCCCTCAGTGTCGCGCCCGTACCAGACCGGGACCGGCAACGGGATCACAACCCTTGACGTTGCTCCCGCACCTCGCTCACTGAGTGGGAACTGGTCTGTATGTGGGATCCGAACCCTCAGCGGGAGCGCCGCCACACTCCCAAGCGGCGCACTGTAGCAGTGCGCCACTGGGTCGGCCCTAAATCACAAATTCTTAGTGTGGTAAGGGAGTATAGTTGCTGAGCGTTCATTCTGCAGATGAGCAAATGGGCTCAGGGGAGTGAAGTTGCTTGTTTCAGGTAAGCATTTGGGGAGGTCCAGGTCTCCTAACTGGGCCTGAGCTTCCCTGCCACCAACCATCGGATTCTCATTCTCAAACCTGGCTCAACACCACCTGGCCACTTGGGGCTGCCCAGGCCTGGCAGAATCCGTCTGAGGCCCAGCCGAGGGGGCCAAAAGCAGGCTGGGTGGCCGCGGAGCTCCCAGTTCTCCAGAGGAAGGAAGTGGCTGGGAGAATGGGACGGGCACGCGGGGTCTGCACCTGCCTACGACATTTGGAACTTGACCTGATTTTTCTGCCATACAATCTTCTGGTTAAAGCAAAGCTCTTCTTGCCGTTGTTGTTCATGGCTTCCTGTTCAAAGGAGTAGACGCATTTGTCTGTCTCTCTAGTCTCTGGATGTGGGAAGAGCAGGTCGGTGAGATGCAGGAAGGGCTTGTGCCTCGCCTTCCGGAAGCCCAGGCTCACAGAACAAAGCCAGTTATGGGAACACTTGTTAAAAGGATGTTGAAGCTTTTTTTTTTTTTTTCCGCAAAGTGGGTCTGTGATCCTATAACACTGACCATTTTTATCTCATGCCGAGTGACTGATGTGGTTTTATTTCGTCACCTCGAGGGGAGGTGGGATTTACTGCCGGTTGTCATGATTCATTTTTTCAGCATTCAGAGTCTGCTTTGGTTTGAGGTTTACAAACCCACTGGTGATGCACTGTGGTAGTTTGAACTGAGTCCGATGTTTGACACTGTCTCTCCTGCTGTCTCCAACTTTCTATCTGTGCCCTGGGGGACATACACTCACATCCTACCTTCCCTGAGTGGGGAAATTCAGGAGGATAATTTTAGATTTGTTGGATTTTTATTACGATAAAGTGCAGGCAAATAGAATTCTAAGGAACAACACCAACACAACAGTAAAAAGCAAACTTGAGAGAAAAGAAACAGATACACTCTGGAGAAAGGATCCTCTTCCACAGCAAGACTGAAGTTCCCTAGAGGGATTCGCAGCAACAGAGTGATTTGTGGAACTCCTTGCACTGAGCAGGAATTTGATGCTAAAATTCCAGGAAGGAGGATGCTGGTCGTGGGCGAGGCTGAGCTATCAGAAGAGCCATTTACAACCATGCTGCGCTCATGTTCCGCCCTTGGATTGCTTCAAATCCCTCAAGTTTGAGCTGCACAGGGCCAAGACAATGACCAAGGACAAGTCTAGGGAATTGGTGGGTGGTCCACATGCATGATCAACTTGGGCTGACTGAGGGTTTGGGGGTCCTGCTAGGACAGTCCCCATGCAGCCGAGGGCAAGAGCGTTTTTTTGCTTGAACAGCAATGAGCAGGCACCAGCAGCTGCTCTCCCTCCAGGTGGTCTCCAGTCCCCAGGGCTCACTTGGCCTCTCCAAAGGCACAGAGAAAATCAGGGGAGAAAGAACTGCCCACCCAGGAGGAGCTGCAGAGCTGGAGGGCAGTGGGGGAAGCGGGAGGCCTCTGTTGCGGCCAAGAGCCTGAGCCGTCTGGAGATGGCCTGTCCACACTGAGTCCCCGCCTGGATCCTAATTAAGCTGACAGAGGAGCAGGCCCTCCCCCACTACAATGGGGCAGCCCATTTCAAGGCCAAGGGGCCATCCCACCTTCAGAGCCCCCTGAGAGCCCTGGCAGCTGGGTGAGGCCTGGGGCAGGCTGTGCCAGCTCCTCTCTGGTCACCGTGCGGCTCAAATGAAAGGAGGTGGGTGTGCCCCCAGCCTCATCCTCCAAGGGACTGTCATCATAGGCATCCTTCAGTGGCCACTGCAGGCTTGAAGGACAGCTGGCAGAGCGTGCTGGATGAGGCTGTGTGCTATGGTCTGATTGTGTCCCCCAAAATTCATGTGACAGAGATTTAATCCCCACCGCAGCATTGCTGGGATGTGGGGCCTTTTGGGAGGGGCTGGGGTCAGGAGAGCTTCGCCGTTATGAATGGATTAATACCATTATGAAAGGGCTTGACAGAGGGAGTTTTGTCCCTCTCTATCCCTCCATCCCCTCCGAGGAAGCAGCGACACAACACATCTTGGAAACAGAGAGCAGCACTTATCAGACACCAAACCTGCCGGCGACTTGATCTTGGACTTTCCAGTGTCTCCCAGTTTCTCCAGAATTGTGGGAAAATAAAATTCTGTTTTTTTTTTTTTTATAAATTATATTCACTTTCAGATATCTTGTTATAGCAGCAAAAATGGACTAAGACACCATGTGTAGGGGCTTGAGTGTCCAAGGCCATGGGCTGGATGGCAGTGGTGGGCACTGATGGAGCTTTAATAGCGGTGCAGGACTCAGGCAGGTGGAGCTCAGGCACAGAACTGAGGGTGGCCCCCACCCTGGGGACATCCTCTAGATGTGCTCCTAACCACCCCCTCAGCCCTCTCCTCAGGGAGCCAAGGTGTGGGGAACAGACCCAAGTCTCCATTGCATTGACTTTGCTTCTCCCAGCTTGCGGAGCTGCACTCACAAATTCTTGAAATAGAACATTGAAGGGTGCAATTCTTCTACAGATGAATGGAGAGAGAGAGAGAGAGACTCCCAGAGCCGTCCCTAGGCAGCCTGGGACCTTTCCCCTTCATCATTCTCAGTCCCCTCAGTCCTGCCCTTCCTGCTGCAGAAATGCCTCTAGAGCAGTCTCTTCCACACCTGTCTGTGAGTTCCTTGCAGCGAGGGACAGAGTTTACTTGAACTACCTTGGATCTAACACGGGCCTGGAACTGGCTTGTGGGATTGGCCGACGGGTGGCAGGGTGCAGTTGTCGGGAGCGCAGGTGCATGTCCAGCTTGCATTCAGACTGCTCCCTGCCAGGCAATCCGCATGGGCTGCATGCGGAACACCGGAGGCAAGAGCCACTGAAGCAGCAAAGTTGGGTTGATATTTGTCACTAGAGCTGGCGAGGCGTGGCCCTTTTGTCACCATCATCATCGCCATCCTCATCAGACACACTTGCCGAGGGCCCGTGTAGGAAGGGAATGTAGATACTGGACAATTGGAAGACCTTACCTTTCATGACAAGCCACACAATTTCTTTCTTTCTTTCTTTTGACCAAAAGGAAGACAAGCAAAGTGAGGGATGTACTAACTGCAAGAAGCATCAAGAAAGGAAGAGGAAGGATCGGGCAGTGAAGCCGAATGCTGAACGCAGGGCGTGCAGGGCTTGGTTCTCTTCTGCAGGAGCTGGAAACCACAGCGTATCCTAAGTGGAAGTCAGGGGGGCCCGCGGTGCAGAGAAGAGCAGTCCCAGTACTGAGGTCAGCATAAAACGTGGGCTGTACGTGGAGGGGGCGGGGATGGCTTCTAAAGGTCTCCGTGTGACTGAGACCCCCTAGTGCCCTGGGCAGACCAGCAGTAGGTGTCAAAGTGAAAGTGGGACCAGGGCGGCTCAGCTTCTTGAGGGACTTTGGCACTTGTCTCAGTTTCCCTGTGTAACAAACCACCCTCACACATAGTGGGATGTTTCTTATCTTGCAGCCTGGGCTGGGCAGTTCTCTTGTTCTACATGAGGCTGCCCGGGGCTGCCTGTCCATCATCTAGTGCTTGACTAGGTTGTGAGGTTCAGGATGAGCCCTGGGCCTGGGGGGAAGGGGAGGCTGGAAAGCTGGGACGTCCTGGCTGTGCCCTCCCCCCCACGGGCCTCTTCAGACAGCCTCATCACGTGGTCTCTGCACAAGGCACCCTGCAGAGATGCCGTTCATTCCCACTGCCTTCTGTGGGTGAACTGCAGCCAGCCCTGGGCCTGGGTTAAATATGGGCGGGGACCACCCAAGAGCAGGACTTCTGAGAGGGGTGAGCCACAGGCCGTCCTTGGAGATGAACTGTGACTCATGTTTCTGAATCAGGTATGAGGCTTATGTAGGTTACATAACTCACTGTGAGGGGAAAGACAGCTTCAAAGTACATTTATCGTCTGTACAGTTGCAGTTTTGGAGAAGTGTGCTGCTGCTTTCTGCTAGGAAAGGTCTTTAGAGGACTGTTACAGACAACAGGAATCACTGATGTCAATTCCGAAGTAGAGATGCTCACGCCTCAGCTTAGCACGAGGGTTACTTCGGCAACTTAGTGTGAGGGTGCACTGGCAGCCATCGGACCCTTCAGGGCACCTGCTGGGACCAGGCTATGCCCAAGACACTGCTATCCACCCTACTCTCGGAGCCCGTGGGGACAGGGGGACGGTGTCCAGGCCTCCACTCAGTCTCAGCTCCCTATCCAGGGACAGACGCTGTTCCCCGGGAGGCAAACCCTCTGGGACTGGATTTCCCTGTGCCCCCACCCAGCCGCCACCAGATATTTTCCATTTATCTGAAACATCTGGAAGACAGAAACATCTTTTAGACAACAGGGTGGGTAGATGTGTTGATTGGGGGAGGGGGCTTCTATTTTGTAAAGAGGAGAAGCTCAAAACGACCAAGGGACCCTCACTCATCCTCAGGAAATAAGTCAGAGGGGTAGAGTGGGGATGGGCCAGGACCGGTGAGGAAGGGGTTTCAGATCCAATCCAGGCTTTCCCTGTTCACTCAGCATTCTTCCCTTGTTGGTGAAAAAAATAATACTATAGTGTCCTGCAATGATTTAAGCTTAAGTCATGGAAATATCAATGAATATATTGAGTTCTAAAATCTGGACTGTAGTATAGAGGTCCAAGTGATGCTCATCCCTTTCCAACATGAGGCCTCTGCCCCAGGCCCCCTGCACTCTCTGTGGCCCTGCCTGTGCCCAGTGGACTACACATCTGAGGAGGGCATTGCATGGGCCCCCTGCCCACTGTTGGCTGCTTCTTGGATTTGGCCAATGGGAGGTGTTGGCAGGAGATGGGAGGGCTGCAGGGAGTGAGGTCGGGGTGTGTCTTCCCTCTCTCTCCTGCTTTGGGGCCAAGTCCCACTGGTGGCCTGTCCTTCTGCGCCACAGCTCCTGCCAGCAACCCCTGCCCGCAACTCTTGGGTGAGGTCTTCTCCCTCAGCCTAGGCCTGCCTCAACTCCATCCTCACGGGCCCCAAGATCCTCCACACCTCAGAAAATGTGAGCCCCCTCCCTTCACGGGAACTCACAGCCCCGGCTGGTGTGCAGGGACCCTGGGTGGGTCAGGCCCAGGTTGGCTTGCTCTGGGCAGAGTGCCTGACTTACTTTTTTTTTTTTTTTTTTTTCCTTTTTTGTCTTTTTTCATGACCGGCAACGGATTGCAACCCTCAGTGTCGCGCCCGTACTTGACCGGGACCGGCAACGGGATCGCAACCCTCGGTGTTGCACCCGCACCTTGCTCAGCCAGTGAGCGGGAACCGGTCTGTATGTGGGATCCGAACCCTCGGTGGGAGCGCCGCCGCGCTCCCAAGCGGCGCACTATAGCAGTGCGCCACCGGGCCGGCCCGCTGACTTACTTTTATCATTAGAAAGATGATGGGACTTTGAGTCAGACGGGCATCCACTCGGGTCCTGGCTCCTCCTGTGACCAGTTTCTTGACTCTGAAAATGTTCCTGTCTCAGATCGTGTTCCCTAGAGGCTGAGAGAGGGACTCTTATTCTAGGAGAAGGGGAATGAGCTCAGCAAGGGTGCAGTTTCTGCCTGACCCCACGGCCAGGGCTCTGGGGCATGAATTGCACCCTGTGTTGGTCCCACCTGAGTTAACAGGCTGGCCTTTGTCTTTCCTGCTGCCGGAGCATCTTTGGCTGAGGTCTGGAGAGGGGTCGTCCCCCTGGTTCCCTGTGGCCAAGGGCGCTTCTCACAGGGGCTGGGTGCCCTTGCTGCTGAAGAGGGTTTGAGCAGTGCCCACAGTTGCTGACAGCCAGGTCTCAGAGTGGGTCCTGGGGCTGCCCACCACTGTCTGGTGCCCCTCTCTCCAGGTACCTGCGGGGTTGCACTGCTCTGCTCTCTGATTTAGGAATAGCCAAATACCTTGCTTTGGGAAGTGATGTGGGAGGAGAGGGGTCTGTCCCCTGAGGACTAGACCCTATGGTGATGAAGGTGGAGGAATGGAAGGGGTGCTGCCGCCTGATGAGTTGGGACACTGGTCCCTGCCCTTGGCCCTTATTAGCCATGGGGCCACGCTCTGGGTTAGGAGCATGGCTGTGATCTCAAGCTCCTTGTTACCACTTTGTGCTTTAACATCCATGTTTTTAAGAAATCTGACCTCATACAATATGTATGGGCTCAGAGGTGCCCAATGTGTCAACTGACACAGGATCTGACCTTGGGCGGGTCGTGGGTGGGCGATTGGCCTTTCCTACCTCAGTCCTCAACATCTCCAGAAACTGGCCAGAAGCCTTTGTGCTTGTGAACTAAGAACTGAGACCAATGGGCTCTTAATGGCTCTCCCACTTATGGGACTCTCGTTTCCTACGGTCCCACAGTAACCTGTCCTATCAGTTGCTTCCTCCAACACACACGTGCACACACATGCACGCATGCACACGTGTCCATGCTTGTCTATTGTGAAGCCGAACCTCTCCCTCTCACTGGACTCCCAGCTATTAGATTAGGTCAGCAGGGCTAGCTTGGGCAACTCAGATGGTCCAGGACGAACGAAAAGAAAGGGAGCTGCTTCACCCTTTCCAAGAGCGCGAACAAAGCCGCCCACGAGGAAGACCAGCAGCCACGCTCGATGGCCTGGCGCGTCCACGTGAGCCTCCCAGACCTGCCCGGTAGCTAGTTTTTAAATAGCGAGCACTGGAAAATAAGCTGACGGTGATTCTTCTCCTGCTTTGATTTCACTCTTCCGAGGCTCCACTTCCTGAGGTTGCCTGAGGGTGACCAGAGCACACCCTGCTCTGCTTTTCCTCCTCCTGTTTCACCACCATCAGTATAGAGCCTCATGCTTTTTTACTTGCTTCTGTTCCTTCCCATGGAGGCTGCCATCTGTCACCTAAAAGTGCAAGGAGAGGATCTTGATTCAAAGCTGAAAGACCTGAAAGGTCTTTGCATTTTTTATGGGGTGATTAAATATTAAACAAAACTATTTTTCCTGCAAGCGTTCTCTCTGTCCCTAGCACTTGCCTTATTTATTTTTTTCAGGGCAGCAAATTACTTCAAATGAACAAGCTCGTAGTGCTGGCTAGAACTCTCCGTTTCCACTAAACGATTGTATGATGGGAACATTGCACCTTGTGGAGCCCTGGTCAAGGTGATGGGTGAGCAGCGGGCACAGTACGTTCTGTTCTGAGCTGAATGTTGGTGGCTTCCATTCTGCTGCGTGGTGTTGCACAGGTTAGCAAATCATGAAGGAGAACTTTAGCTCTCAAGGTTCTCCAGGAGCCTGTCTTGTTTGCCCCAGGGCCAGGATCTGGCAGCAGAGAGTGGATTCCCAGAGGTTATGTCTCCTGGCTGACAAAGCTCTGGGCCTCAGCAAGAATGCTGCCCTTCGCATGTCTGCCAGGAGCTGGGCAGGGAGAGACCTCTGTGGCTGGGGTCTGCCCTCATGGAGGGGCTGGCCCTCCAGGTCACACCTGCTGGGAGGCAGATCTCTGGTACTCCTCATCTGTCCAGAAAGCCCCCTCAGACATCTGTCTAATGGTTGTTGCAAAGACTGACCAAGAAAAGACATGTGAAGGGTGCATGCCCAGCAAAGCCCTTGCACAGAGTGGACACTTAGTAAAGCAAGTTGCCTTTCCCAGCGTGGAATGTGAACGATGTCCATTTTTCTACTACATGTTAGAACCTGCTGCTGATGCTTCACCCGAGGACTTCCCTGCCCTATCCCCTGTGGACTTCATGTCTGTGTTCCCTACAAGCCATGGAGGATAGCAGTCCCCACCAGGCAGCCTGGCCTCAGTCCATCTTTCCCACGGGTGCATACTGACCACCCAGGGCCCCCAGCGAGATCTGGGAAGCAGCTCTGGACCCATCTGTGTGCTGTCACTTGCTGTCAGGACAAGAGCACACATTTCTGAATACAGCCACCCTGGAAGTCCTTACAGGAGGATGGTCCGATGGGAGCGCTGGGAACCACAGCCAGTGAACTCTGGAGGCAGCCGAGCAGCCACGGGAGAAGCGTGTCTGGAGGGCGTGGACACAGAGCCATAGCCAGCTTCAGCCAGCTGAGAGCAAAGCCGCGTCTTTGGTGGGATTGAAGTTTGGTACATGGTGAGGTATCATTTTTATTATCATCATCATTATTATTACTGAAAAACAAAAGGAGAGAGGACCCCCGGATGCCCATGGAGCCTTGCCAACCATCTTCCTAGCAGAGTGAGCACCACACAGACACATGGACGAAATTGCTCTTCAGTTAGTCACCAATGGACTTGCAAAGCCTCTGTGTCGTAAGCCAGAAAGCAACTAATATATAGATTTGCTGTTGTTGAACGTGAAACCCTTCTGCTGAGTCTGCCAATAGGACAAACTCCTGCAACTAGACTGAGAACCCATGGCCCGGGCTCAGTGTCACCTCCCACTGCAGCGGGGTCAGCTGGGGTGTTACCACCCCTCCCTGGTCAGGGTGGGGACTAGTCTGAGCCTTGAACTGAGCTCCTCTGTAAACAAAGGCTTCTTAGTGAGCAGAACTCAGCATTTAATGCCCTGACTTGGCTGTTCCTTGCTGGCCACAACCTCCACGTCTAGATATAACTTTCCATCCTGGGAAGTGGGGGCCCTTGGGGTGTTCAGAACAAAGTGACGATCTCAAGGTCATGTAGCTGGTGGATGACTCCAGGCGTGGGGGAAACTCTTAGGGCATGGCTTGGTTGTCATTCTAAAGCTCATCTGTTTACAAGGCCTGGTTGAATCCTGTTCTAGGAGCTGTGTATCTTGACTGAGCTTCTCAGATGTCTGCAGGGACCCAGGAGCCCAAACAGAGGGAGAGAAATAACCTGCACCCGGACTAGAAGGCAGCCAGCTCCCTGTGGCCGCTCGGTGAACTGTCCCGTGTCCTGGCTGCTCGGGTCCCAGCCCCAGAGCTCGGAGGTGATTAGTTGCTGTGAGCACAGCCTTCTTTTGGCAGGACCTCCTGTACCACTGTTATTTTTATCTCTGTGCTGTTATTTTTATCTTTGCACTTTATTGTTCTGGTTCTCCATAAACACAGCTTGCAGGCTTCCCTTGTTTCCTTCTTTCTTGGTATTTAAAATACACCTGCCTGCATTTCAAATCTTTCTGGCAGGGTCAGGGACACCAGAGAGAGAAGCTGCAAGAAAAGTGAGGCTCTTCGGGTGCATAACCCCCCAGCCCGTGTTTCTAGAGAGGCTCTGCTCTGGTCAGTTTGCTCAGGAAGGGAGCGCAAGCATGGGCTCAGTGCACAGGAACCCAGCAAGGGAGAGGGCCAGAGCCCCCTCTCCATGGACAAGAACAATGCTGCCCACGTGTGAGAGAGGTGGCCCTCGGCTCCCCGCGGCCAGCTGGTAGCTAGCCAGGAGCACTGAGTGCCCTTTGTTTCTCCAAAGGGATGACTTCCCTCTTTGGGTCAACTGATGTAGTCTAATAGCTGTTATTATTTCTGAACAAAGTGTGCTGCCGGCAGCCTGTAGCAGTTTTAAGGGCAGCTCTGCCTACCAGCTTACCCTTCTCCCAGTGCCTGCCCTCCCTCCAAAAACATAAAGCAGGAGGGTACCTCCCAGCAAGGCGGCGGCTAGTCTGCTGCTGGGCTGGTGCTTCCCGTGAGGCTGCTGCGCTGCTGGTGGCATTAATTATCAGAAGGCATTTTCCTTGCTTGGGAGACTTGAACGGGGGAGCTGACAGTGCCAGGTGGGAATGCCGAGGGAGCTGTCATTTGGACCTGTCTTGGAGGGGCTGCGCTTGGCAGTTTGATGAAACGTGTTGAGAGCAGTGGGACACTGCTGTGGGTTTGCCCCTGGGGGGCCTGGCTCAAGGCACAGAGTTGCTGATGGTTGAGGAGCAGAGCAAACAAGCACCCCATGGGCATGGGTCCTGAGAACCACAGATTAGGGATTCAGAGGGGACCTCAGAGCTCACCTAGTCCTAATCTCTACCCAGCACAGTGATCCCTGCCTTTAGCTTTCCAGTGGCTCATCTCCAATCTCCTGTGACTTCCAGATGGCTCCTGGAGAGGTTCTAACCCACCCGGTGTGTCCCCCTGGGATTATGGACCTCTGTCTCACTCAACCTGACATGTTCTGTAGATGTGAGTCCAGGAACAAACACTGATGAAATGTCCCCCAAATATTGATGGAGACAAATTAAAAAACCCAAATGGGCAATGCAGAAATCTCATTCTATCTTTTTGTTTCAGGGACATTTGGAATATGTCCCAGGCTGGCAAAAAATGAATCTGATTGTCACCTCCCCTGAGGTATCTGGTGGAGGAGTTCGTGTCAGGAGGGCAGAGGAAGGGCTGGCATGGGGGCCCAGGCATGCAACCCCGCAGCCTCGGGTACACTGAAACCTGTATCCAGGGGGCTCTGCTGGATGGCCGGGCTTCTACCAGGGGCTGTGCTCATGGACAGTCATTCAGAAGACTTTCCCCTCACAGTACCTGGGAACATGGACAGCCTCCCATGGAACATTCTGGAGTGAACAGAAGAGGCCCTGATGGCTCATGCTTAGCTTCCACTTATTCTCAAGGGTGAGTCAGACTTGTTTTCTGGGGATTCCTCTGACAGCCACAGTGGCGGATGCAGTTACCCTGCAGACGTTCTGGTGCTGCGGTTACAGGTGAGGGCCTGGGCTGAGCAGCCTGGGGTCTGGATGGGTCAGCTGAGGAACTCAGCTACTCAGGAACTGAGCGTCCAGGTGCCCATCAATAGCTATGGTCTGGGATGGAGGGGGGCTTCAGAATGCCCAGAGACATGGTGGAGGGTCATAGTCCCCTCCCTCCCCCGCCATAGTTCGATGTAGACATTGCCACGGAACAGCAACCACGTGGTCGTCCCCAGCAGGCTACGATCTTTTAGGTTTGGGTGTGTCTGCCATGGACAGTAGCATGCATCCTTCATGCTCATTTCAGCTGAGAAGGCCAGGTGGCCACGATAGCAGGTGCGCGGGTAAAGGTAATCTGCGCAGGGGTGGACCTGGGTCTCCCAGGCCAAGGACGCAGGGATGAGGGGGTTGGGAGCTGGAGACCACCACTCTTTTTTTTTTGTCTTTTTCCGTGTCTGGCAACGGATTAAATGGTGCTCCCTGAAACATCTCTTCTTTAAATTTAATTAGACAAATTATACTCAAACTAGTAGATGCCCTGGGAAGGCAATCAACATTAGGGCTAATAAAAAGCTTGAATAGTATAAAAGGGCTGGAGGAGGTATTGTAGAACCTTTCTAGCACTTATGAGAGGTAAATTAACACCAATTGCTAAACATAGAAACTGGATAAATTTCAATATTCATTTAGAAATTAATTTTATGATGCTGTCCTAAGTATTAAAATACAGGTTATACTTAAATCATTCAAAGTTTGGCATGTTCACACATGTGCACAAAGTATTTGATAGATATTTACACACTGGGAGACACAATTATGGTCTGACTTTGGAGTTTTGGCAGATCTGGGTTCAAATTCTGGCAAGTTTCCCTACTAGCTTTTTTTGGGTGCGTGTGATCCGAACCCTCGGGCGGGAGCGCCGCCGCGCTTCCCAAGCGGCGCACTATCCAGTGCGCCACCGGGCCGGCCCCGACCACCACTCTTGATGCCCTGTTGACTCCCTGCTTCCTGGAGCCATGCCAGGCACGTGGCCAGCGGAGCCCTGAGCAACCTGGATTCTGTGCAGCTTTCTCCCTTCTCTGGGCATTTTCCACTGTTGATGAAACCTCAACAGAGAGTGACAGGATAACACGCTGACCTTTTTTAGGGCTGCCAATAATAAGTGTTTTAACTTACAGTGAAACGTTAGCTTTTCTATCTGATCCTTTCCACTCAGTCACTGGGTTTTTATTCACTCTCGGGCAGCTCAAGCTTTTTGCTAGCAGTCACTTCTTCAGGGTTTGGCTGCGGCACTTGCCAGCTTTGAGCAAAGCTGTTCATGGTTCTCAGGTGTGCAACCCAGCTGACATGCTGCTGTGGAGACAGGGACACCGCAGTGGCTCCATAGTAAACCCCAGCACGGTAGTGCTTCCTGGCTACACTACTGCTGAGTCCAGGGTGCTGTTTATGAGGCCGAGTTGAGTAAAAGTAGCCACGATGTCTGCTAGGTCTGAGCTTCTGAAAGTGTCACAGTTCATCTCAGTGCCAAAGACAAAGCTGCACCAAAGGGCTTCATTCTGGGGCAGGTTTCTCCTGCTTCACTAAGCTCACCAGATGCTCTAAAGAACCCAAAATGAGGATGGGGTACAGACCGAGGTCAAAGCCTGAAGCAGATCCTAGCATAGCTAGAGAGAGATCAAGGCAGGTGGGGAGGAGATGACTCCCCCTTATCCATAAGAGATTCCAGGAAGCCCCAAAGGGGACAGTTGGACCAGTGTCCTACTTCATTGAAAAGACAGACAAGGTCACTCCCACAGTGCCAGCCTGATGAGCGAGGCCACTGGTGTCCCCAGATGGGGTTTCTCCCTGCCCTGTGTTGCGTGCACTCAGTGACCTTGTTCAGTCACTCGGGATTGAGCTTGGTTTGATGCTGGACTGTGTCACACCTTGAGGCTTTTAGTGTCTTTGAATGGGGGCCCGTCTGATGGCCATAAGGAGACCAGCTGGACGCTGCAGCCTTCTCCTGGTTTGTGCGGTTACTGGTAGAGCATTCCTCTATTGGGGGGCCTACTCATGAGCAGTCTTCCCGGCCATGTCTGGGCTGGCCTTGTGCAGATCTCTCTGATACTGACCAGATGCTTGAGCTGGTTCTGGAAGGCCACTGGCTGCGTGGCCTCCAGGCTGGACCTGCCCTGGAGTGTCTGTCTTCCCGTGGGCATGCTCCTCCCACAGTGTCCATGTGGCTCCTCCCAGGGCAGGACACAGACCTGCTCCCCACTCTACCTGGCTAGGTGCCATCTCTCTCAGGTGACATTCAGCAGATGTTGACTGAAAATCCTGCTCTGTCCATTGGCCTCAGAGGAAAGGACATGGCCTCAGGCAGCTCCCAGTGCACCCTGCCTCAGACAGTCCCATGGCTGGAGGAGAGGCTGAGAGGCTGCACCCAGCCAGGCCAGTGGTGGGCAGGCTCTGGCACTCAGTGCCCTGCAGACCGGGTTCCTGCCCTGATCTCAGCAGGGCCTCCTATCTGTGTAGCTGAAGTGATCTGTCTGGGCACTCACACAGATGGAATGGCCGACGTTCCTACAGACTCCGTGGGTGAATGCAAATTGGGCCACTACTTACAACAGGTGATTCTCAGCTTGCTCATAGTTCTTGTGAAAATCGGGGAGCATTCGCTCAGGTGGGTGGGCGGACAACTGCGGCCACAGGGTGTGACCTCGGGCCAACAGCACCTCTCTGAGGAGT
Organism: Galeopterus variegatus; assembly: GCF_000696425.1. Lineage (NCBI taxonomy): Eukaryota > Metazoa > Chordata > Mammalia > Dermoptera > Cynocephalidae > Galeopterus > Galeopterus variegatus. The sequence continues at coordinate 158,076 of NW_007726675.1, read as the reverse complement.
GGAGAAGCTTGCCAATGCTTATGCGGCAGCTCTGGAGGGGCTGCAGGGGAGCTGTGTGCTGTCAGAACTTAACACTTACTGGGAAATAAATAAATAAAGAGAGCTGTGACACGCCCCAGGGGACGAAAACAGCTCCTGGCGTTATTTTTCCAGATCAGCTGTGGACCTTGGAATCCTGAAAGGGAAACAGTCCTGCTTCCCATCGCCTCTCAGAGTGGACAGGAAATCCAGTGAGTGCCCGGAACACCGTCAGGCCTGGGTGTCGGCAGTGCACGGTCCTGCTACTGTGGTGTGACTAGCAAGGGCTTGGGAGATGGAGAGGGTTAGGGGCTTCTGTTAAGGTGTCCCTGGCATCACGTTATTCACCCAACACACTTCACCTGCCTACTACATTCCAGGCACATGCTAGACGTCCCAGACACTCTTGGGGAAGAGTCTGCCCTCGGAGGAATGAACCTGTGGGGCAGAGAATGTCACACTGGCCAGGTGGTCACAGAAGTAAGGACACAATTACAGAGTTCTGAGCGTGGGAAAGAAAGGCCCACAGTAGTGCAAGAACATGTGTCATGGGGCAGGGAAGGCTTCCCTAAGGAAGGGAAATTGAGCTGAGGGCTGGAGGGTCAGTGGGAGAGATGTAGGTGATGCTGTGTGTGTGTGAGTGTGTACGTGTGTGTGTAGAGGATGCTGTTCTAGACGAAAGGAATGGAATGTGCAAAGGCCCCGTGGCAGGAGGTTCCTGGCATGTTCGAGGAACTGGCAAGCCAGTATTGCTGGGGTAGAAACAGCCTGGTGCTGATGTGGCATCACCACAAGGAATTTACCTTAGAGAAAGGATCCATTGAATGACCTGCTTTCCCCGTGTGTGTGAGGGGACGTGAAAGGGAGGGGGAATTGGGCAACCCCTTGTAGCCCACAGAGCAGCATCCTGCAATAGAGTGGAGCCCAGGTCTCACAGACTTTGACCATGGGGACATCATGGTGGAGATCTGTCTGGAGTAAGCCTCTACCGGCAGGTGGCAAATGTGAAACCCTGGGCTATCAGAGAGGGTCAAGAGCTGCTGGCTGGGACTGGGAACCTGCAACCAGCAGCCTGGGCTGCATGGGGCCCGGAGGGCTGGGAAAATGCTGGAGACCCACCAGGTGGTGGTCAGTAGGAGACAGCAGTCAGGACCGGTGAGCCAGGGGCATCCCCAGGCCTGGAACAGGCAGCAGGTGAGACCTGAGCCATGAAGTCGTGCTCTCCTCTGGGCCTGCCCCTGTCGTTGGTGGACACGCACATGCATTTGTGTGTGCAGGGCAGGGCTGGTCAGCCAGCATTGGAGCTGTCCAGCTTCAAGTGGCGTCCACACCCAGAGGATGGCTCTCAAGACCTTCTGCTCCTCCAATAGCCAAAACATTCTGTGCCGAGGGCCCAGGAGCATCAGCTACAAACCTGCAGGCTCTTTCCTAAGTGGAGTTACAAATCCTCAGAACATTCCCTAAGGATTAAACTGCCCCAGATGCATTCAACTGGTGCATTGATTATTTCTTCTTCTGTGTTTATACCTCAAGGTCACCCAGATCCAGATGTTGAACTGTTAGTGCTCTGTGTGGTGGAAGAAAAAGTTATATTTTGCATTGAAAGAAAATCACTGTCAAGATCACTTGGAAAGTCCCCCACTGGGGATCCAGGCGGGAGGGGTGGGCAGGAACTAGGAGTGTGTGCGTGCCATTGGTCTGAAGCAAAACCTTGGCTTGTGTGGCGAGCTTCAGCTCCGCAGCAGCCTGCATGCTTCAAGGCAGCTGCTTCTGCTGGGCATCCTGGGGGCACAGCGCAGGACTGCCACCATCTGCCCTTCCTGGTCTTTACCCTCTGAAGGTGTCTGATAAAATGCACATGCATGGGATTTGGGTGCAGGTGGTTTATTTGAGAGGTGAGGTCAGGAAGACATCATGGACAGGGGTGGGCTGTGGGTTATGCAGGTGGGCAGTGTGCCCAAATTGGGATGACCCCAAGGGACTGCGTGCAGCGTACTCAGGACAGTTGCACAAGTGGACGCTGTGGGGCCAGGTTGTGGGAAGCTAGGGCTATAAGAAAGCCACTTTCACAGCCTGGGTGGAGAGGCAAGGTGGGGGGCTTCTCCTGCAAAGGAGAGAGACTGTACCTTCCCAGGATTCCTGCAGGGTTGATTGCTATTGTTTGGGAGACTCTGTGACTAGAAGAGAAAGGGGTGGGGTTCCTGCGGTCCTTTTATGCTGAAAGGGGAATGTAAGTAACATTAAATGAGACCTACACGTGACAGGCACATGTCCTTGTTTCATCACGGCTACCTCCGGAGATAGAGTGCCCTTTAATCCAGCAAAAACACCAGCCGCCCTGGGCATGCTGGCTGCACACGAGCCTCCTCATGAGCCTGCTTGGTCCCGCTGCCTCCTCATCCTCTGCTCGTCCTGGCCCTCGGCAGCCTCCTCCTCCTTCCCCGTTCGTTTGTGCGGCTGCGGAGGGTCCAGTCTCACACATCCCTGTCTTGTTTCTACCCTGAGTCCCCCAGGGGTGGGAGCCCAGAGCCTGCCGACACCTGTGGCCTCACATTTCTCCTCTGGTCCTCCTGGGACCTCCAGAGATTCGTGACCCTCTGCTGAGGTTGAGGGCGGTGGGCTCAGGGAATGGGGTGGGCAGGAGGGGCCTGAGGTGTGCAGGGCGGTGACGGGGGACACAGCCATCTCTTTGCACACAGTCTCCATGCCCCTCTGGTTCAGAGGCTAAGATTTAGGAAACGCGCACCTGGATTCAGTGGACCTGAGCCAGGCCGTGGGCTTTGCTGCCGTAAGATGCTGTGCTAGCCTCAGAATTTCACTGCTTCTGGGAAGTCTTGGGGTGACACATGCTGAACCCAGTGGCGTGAGCCGTCCTGAACTTGGAGCTCAGGATCGGTGTCTGGGCCCCACACCTTGGCACAGGTAGGAACCTGGGGGAGGACCACTTCTCTGTGTAGCGCCTGCCCCCACTTGCTCTGTCTTCCCTGGGGCAGGTGCTGGACATGAGCCCCCCACACTCCCCTGGGCTGACCAGCATAGGCACGGAGTGAGTCTTTCCATGGGTCTCCATGATGCTGTGGGGTAGTCCAGGGCACTAGGAAGAAGAAGAGACGAGGGCAAAAGGTCAGGAGTGTGGGAGGCCAGTGGTGTGGGGGTTTTGGGGTGGGGGGTTGGTACCAGGACATTGGGGACAGGGGAAACTTGGGTTCTCTGTCACCTTGCTCACAGCTGGGTGAGCTCACTAACCTTGGTTCCCATTTGTGAAATCAGGATAAAGTCACGTGCGAGTTGAGCTGTTTTGAGAACAGTCCCATGGAACCTGTCATCTGTGTCACACAGTTTGGCACAGAGCAAGCTCAGTCCACAAACTTTGTTCTGTGCCCTCTTTTCACTGTCCCCCCACCCTGCAGAGAGCTGCTGTTCTGTGGGGTCACCAGGAGCCCTGGGTGGGGTCAGACCTGAGCCAAGGTGCACATGTGCCTGTTGGTACCTGCAGGCACACTGACTTCTCCAATGTCTCTAGCAGCTTTTTGCGGTGGGGGCGGGGGGGGGCTGAGCATCCCCAGGCTTAGCTTGTTCCTGTCAGGCAGTTTCTTTCTGGAAAACTCAGAAATTTGCCAGAAATAAGAGAGGAATCTCTGGGAATCTTTGGGCCCAGTTGGAAGTGTCCCCAGAATGCGTATCTAATTGCTAACAAGTAAGACCAGGAAAAAGAAAAATGCCACGTTCTTGGCCAGGGCGCCCTGGCTATCTGCAGCCTTGCCCAGGGACAGTGATGTGGCAGCTACTTCCAGAGGGGCAGGAAGACTTTGAAAGCCTGGGGACCTACCTGTAAGAACACATGGCTCTGACAGTGATAGGTACAATTTTAGGCATTTAATTCATGTGAGTTGGGGTGGGAAGTTGCCTTTTTAGATAGACAGGACCAGAAAGTTGAAAAGACATCTTGAAGGCTGAGAGATTTGACTTATGCAAATGACAAGTTTGCTGCTTAAAATTAAATATTTCACTTGGCAAGAAGTGAAATGACCAAGGGAAAACTTAGGGAAAGCTTTTACAATCTCCGTGAAACATAAAAGGTCAGTGTCTGCAATATGCAAAGAGCTTTACAAATAAAATAAATACAGAATACAAAAACAAACATGGGCAAAGATTATTAAAATGGAAAAAAGGACCACTTCAGTTGCTAAGATTACATAATAAATGTTCAATTTCACTAGTATTCAGGGAAATGAAGATAAAAGTCACAATGAGGTATTTTTTCCACCTCCCAGACTGGCACAATGTTTAAGAATTGACATCAGTGGTGGCAGGTTGCAAGGAAATGGGCACAGTCCCACGTAACTGCTGAGATCGTGAACCGCAGCAAATGCAGGAGAAGGTGCCCTGGTGGTTTTCAACATAAAATTACCACGTAAAATGCCCAGACATCTTGACTCAGCAGCCCTGTATTTAGGAATTTATCCTTCAGAAACAAGTGAATCGACATTGCATAGGGGTTTTACTGCACCCACGGTCGCCTGCCCTCGAGTGGACCTCCGAGGTGTGGGTGTGCCTGCAGGGGAGGCGGATGCCTGTGGCTCCCCTCTGGAATGCTCACTTTGCTGCTGCTCTTGAATTTGGCTCCTTTTCTGTTTTGTTCCCTTGGTGCTCCCTTTCTAGAGAGACCACCAACCACCTAGTAAATAAAGAAGGGTTTCTTCTTCAAACACGTTTCGAAGTCTAAATTCCTCAAAAACAATTGCACTTCCATTTGAAGGGGCAACATGCCCACTGCTGTGGATTGATTGAATTGCATCCCCCGACGTGCATATATTAGAAGCTTAATCCCCACTGTAGCTGTGGAGGGTGGGAAGTCCTGTTATGGTAACTGAAAGGTGGGTCTTGAAGAGGTGATTAGATTGTAGGACCGTGCCATAGCAAATGGATTAATAATAATGGTCAGGGGCATGGTTGTGAGGGCTTTAAAAGGAGAGTGCACAGGGAACTCCCTCTCTCGGCTCCACCATTTTCTGCCATGTGAGACCCCTGCACTGCTGTAAAGCCAACACCAAAGAAGACCCTCACCAGCTGTGTTCCCTGGACTTTGGACTTCCCAGCCTCTGAAAATGTAAGCAATAAATTCCACTTTCTTACAAATTACACAGTTCCAAGTATTTTGTTATAAGCAACAGAAATGGAATGGACTAATACACCCACTAAAGGTGGCTAATATGAAATTTAATCTTTTAAATACTTTTTTTAAAAAAATAACAAAGCTTTTGAAAACCAGTGTATAGAAGAAAGGTGTTCTCTCCTCTTTGGCAAAGGAGAATGAATGTACACTGTCCCGCATATGCGTGTTCACTCTCTTTTCCCAGCCATGCATGTGTGTGGAGCTGGGAACAGGCATGTTTCTGCAGCCATGCTCCAGGTTCTGTCTGGTCTTCATGGGCAAACAGCCAGGGGCCCACAGCTCCTTGAGCTAAGAGGGGAGGTCCCGTACTGGAATTGCCTGCTATCCCCTCCAAGAGCTACAAGCAGGTCAAGTTTACCACGTTAGAAAGGATTCAGGGGTAAAGCTGTCCTGACGCTGGGACAGATACAGGGTCAGACTGGGCAGAGGTGGAAAACAGTGGATGTCTGGTGACAGTCTTAGTCTGTTTGCGCTGCTATAACAAAATTCCGGAGGCAGGGTAATTTATAAGGAACAGAAATTTCTTTTCTCTTAGTTCTGAGTGTTGGAGGCAACCCTGCCTCCACAGCTCCTCTAAACATCACCCCATGGAGACTCTGCAGTGGCCCCAACTGATGACGCAGCTGGGCATTGCTCAGTGGGGTGCAATGGTCTGAATGCTTGTGTCCGCTTCAGAATTCATGTTGAAACCCCAAGGCAAAAAGTATCGAGAGGTGGGCCATTAAGCAGTGATTAGGTCAGGAGGGCTCCTCCTTATGGATGGAGGAGATTTCACACCGTTTTTGTCCTCTCTGGAAGACGCAGTGACAAGGTACCATCTTGGAAGCAGAGAGCAGCTCTCACCAGACACCGAACCTTCTACTCCTTGATATCGGACTTCCCAGCCTCCAGAACTGTGAAAATACATGTTTATTTTTTATGAATTACCTAACCTCAGGTGTTCTATTATAGCAGCATTAATGGACCAAGACAGTTAGGAAGATGGAAAGGGTCCCTTGGTGACTTTCTTTCCAGCATGTAGCATTTGGAAGCATAGACATTTGTACTCACTATTTTGCTTACTCAGAGCATTCTTGGGCGACCAGGCTGTGTGTGACCCTTTGAGAAAGTTCTAACTCGCTGGTTCCTATGCCTCCTCTGCAGGAATGGCCATCGGCTTGGTGGCACTGCCCCACGTTACAGGCAGTGTCTTGCTGGAAAGAAACAGTCTCTGAAGTGTTGGCCTGGCAAATGCCAACCTGTGAACTGGACGGAAACTGCTGCTCCCAAGGGTGTCCTGTGGAGGGGATCCCGGACCAGCATGCCGAATCTGAGAAACAGTGTTGCTTGTGGCCCACTGCTCTCCTCGGCCAACCTGAAGAACCAACTACCCAACCACCTGCAGGGCAGGGAGGAGGTGCCCGGCCAGGAGCACGCACCCTCCTTCATGTTCATAGGCCTCTGAATGCGTGTCCTTCCCGACAGCTCCAGGTGTCCACAGTTCCCAAGAAATGAGCCTCGGTGCTGAGACAGTGGGAAGGAGCGCTGCCTTCAGTTCTCCTTCTGGACATTTACGATGCTGCTGGGCCATCATGGTGATGCCAAGTGAGGTGCAGGGAGTATCAGCACCTTGCTAAGGGCATGGTGGGCCATGGGAATGGTCCCTTGGTAGTTGCCTTTCCCCTGAAATTGTGTGAATTTTAACATCTTTATATATCTGGGAAGCATTCATCCCAAGTTGGATCCATAAGAATCGCACTGAGGGGAGGGCTGTTCCTGGCATGGCTGGCCTCCTTCTGCGTGTTCCTTCTTTTTCCCTTTAACGGTAAGCAGGATACCAAACCTGGAAACTCACAGCCAAGGTTTGCTATGGACCCAACACAGGCGTGCTTAAATGAAGAGAACATCGGTGCTTTCTCCGGGCTGCCATAAGCCACACTCCCACACTGCCTGCGTTGGTGGGTACAGGCTTTGGCCCCTGGGTCACCACCCTCCTGAGGGGTTGGGACACAATTAATGCGACAACTTTCCCCCATACAAATGAGAGGCTGCAGGGTCCAGCAGCCCATGGCTGGGGGCTTCCCGAGCCTTCTTAGGATGTCACTCCAGATTGGCATGAAGGAGTCAGAACCAGGGCAGGGATGAACCTGGCTTGTGGTGGGGAGCACTCAATCAAGCACTGCTGCTGAGTGCTCTGGCATGGAGCCTGATTGGACACTCTGGACTCCTCGTTGGTTCAGGATGTGACCTCTGGTTTGTCACCGATAGCACGCTGGCATTTGCTGGTGGGCTGTTTACGAATGCAAGCTTAGAAGCCACACATCGCGTGCAGGTCTCAGAGGCCCGTCCAAGAGGGGCTTTCCAAGCAGACTCCTCTGTTCTGAGCTTAAGTGGCTGACATCCAGGCCTGCATGTGCTTCTTAGCAGCTTGTAGAAAGGGAAATCTTTCTGTTTTACAAGCAGATGGGATGTTTGCTGCTAGAAGCCTTTCGGGACTGGCGAGTAGAGCGCTGGCAGACGTTAAGAGAATTTAGACCACATTGATCCCATGGGAAGTCTGTTTAGAGGCTTGTGTAAACTTTAACCTTAGGGCTGGGTGGAGGTGGGTGGGCAATTGCTCTAGCCCTTATCAGACATTGTGAGGAGTAAAATGCTTGAAGAGTACTCTGGCTTGCAGGACAAAACACAGCAGTATCTTGCGGGTGGCATTCCAGGAAACCTACTCCTGGGCTGCTCTTGGGAATAACACCAGCAGAAGGGCGGGGGGCAGCAAGGTGGCTGTGGGGAGACCCCTCTGGGGCACTGGAGCCGGCTGACCTTGCAAAGGAGTCTAGTTCGGCCGAGAGGACAGGCCTATCTACCTCCAGACGGGCCATTGCAGGAGCAGGCTGCCCGGGAGGGGCTGGACAGTGAGCTTCAGTTGAGGCTGTTGCTGGAGGGACTCTGGTCCCAGCAGTGAGGGCTTAAGTCCTTTATGCCATAGGGGGCTCTGTGAGGTGGAAGTACCCCAGGCTGCAGTTGATTTAGGGAGCAGTCATGGCTCAGGTAAGACCTCCCTGCCTGTGTCTCCTGGGCGTTCAGCTGTCACCCCTGCAGGCTCCCTTTCTCCAGTGGAAACAGGCTGCCAATGCCTGGCTGTGCCGGGGAGTCACACCCTTGGGAGCAGCCTTCAGTCAAGGAGAGCTAGGAGCTGGTGGGTGAATACCCTCATCTCACCCTCCGTGGGAGGACTGCGAGGCAGGGTCTACACTGCCCCTCAGAGCTCCCCGGCATGACAGAGCTCCAGGAGCCCACAGTGCCATGTGCTCCACAGCACGTCCCTATGGGCTTCCTCCCCTCCCCGTGCTTCCCAGGTCACCTTCCACACTGAACACTTGGATTTGAGTCCTTGCCTCCAAGTCGGGTTCTGGAGGCACCCAAATGAAGAGAGTCCCCGTCTGATGAAGTGGGGCCCTGAGACGGTGGACAGTGCAACTAAAATGAAGCCCCAGTGAGATAATGCCACAGTAAATGCCACAGTAAATTCCACAGCGGAGGGTCTCCTGTCCAGACACCTCAGGAAGGCAGTTTCGGCCTTGCCTATGCCCCACTGAATAGTGATCCCTGGAGATCCCATCTGATCTTGGGGGAGGTGCCCAGGTTGGCCTTGAGGATGGGGCTACCTCCCATGTCCAAGGCCCCACCTGACCCTACAGGGGCCGTGGAGCAGGCCCAACCCTGGAGACCCTCACCCCACACCAGGTGTGGTACTTTGGAAGGGCCCCCTTCTACATGGACTGTATCCTTGGGAAAGGATGTGACACTTGCCTACTTTCTGTCACATTCTCAGGCAGCCTTTGTCTCAGGGGCTGGTGTGGACCCCGTGCCAGCTGGAGGGTCTTGGAAGCCAATGGCCCTCTTGGCCAGTCAGTGCCAGCCTGCTCCCTGTGTTATGGGTTAAATTGTGCACCCCTCTCCTTCAAGATATGCTGACTTCCTAGCACCTGGTACCTGCGAATGAGACCTTACTTAGAAATAGGGTTTCAGTGATGTAATCAAGTTTAGATGAGGTCATTAGGGTGGGCCCTGATCCAATGACCAGTGCCCTCACAGGAAAAGAAAAAGACAGACATACAGGGAAAATAGCCACATGAAGACAGGCAGAGGCTGGAGGATGCATCTACAACCAAGAAAGAGCAAGGACTGACGGCCACCGTCAGAGCTGGAAGAGGCCCTTGGAAGGATCCTGCTCAGAGTCTCAGACGGAGCATGGCCCTGCAGACACCTTGATTTCTGACTTGAGTCCTCCAGAACTGTGAGACAGTCCATTTCCACTGTTTTTGCCACCCAGTGTATTGTGGTGGCCCTAGCAATCTGCACCCTGGGATATGACGCGTCGTGGGGTCTCCAGGCTGTGGCTCCACCCACTACCACGACTCCCTTATCAGCGCTTCTCGTCCTGAGCTCAGCAGGTCACCAGATGAAGGTGGACCCTGCTGCCTAGTGCCTTCTCTCCACGTGGCATGGCCACACGCATCACTCAGCTAATCCTCACCATGACCTGGCTGTGTGGCATGGTTGTCCCCGCCATGCAGAAGAAGATGCTGAGGCTCAGTGACAGACACAACACTACCCAAGACTGTGCAGGTAGGAGGTGGCTGAGCAGAGATGGGACTCCAGGGCCTGTGCTGGCACTTCCTGGCCACTTGACCTCACGCCCCCTGGGCCTCCAGACGTAAACCAGGGGGGCGAGGTGTTGGTATGAAGAGGTGGGCCCTCACTGTGGAAGGACCTTGACCTTTGGAGTCAAACGCATCTGGTTTCGTTTCTGGAGTCAGTGTGTGATCTGGGCAAGCACCCTGGGCCTCCAGACGTAAACCAGGGGGGCGAGGTGTTGGTATGAAGAGGTGGGCCCTCACGGTGGAAGGACCTTGACCTTTGGAGTCAAACGCATCTGGTTTCGTTTCTGGAGTCAGTGTGTGATCTGGGCAAGCTGCTTTGCTCTGAGATTCATTCCCCACTTGTAAAATGGGGAGAAGCTCGACTAGCTCCAGGCACCCACGACACGGAAGACCCTTGTACTGCCCATCACCACTGTGCCGAGTGAACGAACGGCCTGGGGACTGTGCCAGCCGGTGAGCGCGCGTTCCCGGCCTTCTCCCGAAGGCCCGGCATTCGGACTTGTGCTTTGCGTGTGTTGCCCGCTCTGTTTCGTCAGTCTCCTTTTCTTCTGTTCGACTAGCTCCAGGCACCCACGACACGGAAGACCCTTGTACTGCCCATCACCACTGTGCCGGGTGAACGAACGGCCTGGGGACTGCGCCAGCTGGTGAGCGCGCGTTCCCGGCCTTCTCCCGAAGGCCTGGCATTCGGACTTGTGCTTTGCGTGTGTTGCCCGCTCTGTTTCATCAGTCTCCTTTTCTTCTGCCCAAGGCCCTCAGGGCCCCAGGGCAATGAACTCACCGAGCATAATGGCTGATGGTGGCACTGGTGACACGGACCCTGATGGGACACTTGTGCAAGAGACAGCCCTTCCACAGCCTGGAAGTGTATGTGCAACATGTGTGCCCCAGATGGCCTCCCTGCAGTGTCCCCGTCACAGACGAGGGGCCGAGGCAGGGATGCAGGCTGCCTGTCCGAGGCCTCCTGGAAGTGTATGTGCAACATGTGTGCCCCAGATGGCCTCCCTGCAGTGTCCCCGTCACAGATGAGGGGCCGAGGCAGGGATGCAGGCTGCCTGTCCGAGGCCTCGCAGTTTTAGGGGAGCCGAGAGGCACTGCTGCCTCCTCACTTGGGGTCTCCTGTTGCCCACGCATCCTGTCCACCCAGCCCTCTTCCTTCCCCTCACTCGGCTAATAAGACGTGGTTGCAAATGCCAGTGTGGCTGCTGCCCCTGGGGGAGGGGCTGAGGAAGTCTCTGGCCAACCAGATGGCAGAGTTTGCGGGTCCTGGGCTCCGAGCAACTGCCTGGAGACAGAGGGAGGTATTCGTCCAAGCTTGACCAGGGAGGAGGCTAATAAATGCTGCTCGTGAAGGCAGAGATGAGGGAAGTGATTCTGGAGAAGAAACAGGCCCCTCTGGCCTCTCCTTCCCACGCAAACTCGGTCTGTGGCACTCATGGCCAGGGTCATCAGGAAGGACGCCGTCTGTGACTCTTTCACTCTGGGACAGACTCCAGGCAGCTTCCGAGTCCTCTTCAGCAGTGTGGTCTGCCTATTTCTCTTGCTTTTCTGCCCTCTTTGCTTTCACTGCGCATGCATAAGAATTTTTTTAAAACCTTAAAGATAAAGTTAAATGCTTTAGTGTCCAACCTCTTGGTTCATACACTTTGCTCATCAAGATACTTCGACATTGCGAACGTTTTCCAGTTCATCTTTTCCAGTGTTTCCAGTAGGAAAAAAAGGGGTGGGTGGGGGTTTGAATCATAACTTAAAATGTACCAGCAGCAAAGCAATAAAATAAATGTATCTGTATCTGTATCTATGGGAAAAATTTACAGAGACAGAGCCTAAAGCTGATCAAGAATATTAACAACGGGTTTGCAAACTCAGGGGCAAAGCTTCCTTTGATCAAATGCTAAAAAATGGGAGGATAAAGCCCAGAATATCCTGGGGGAAACCTTGGGAATTATATTCACAACGGGTGTGAATAGTGCTTCACAGTGAAGCCAGGCCACAGAGCCACTTACCAAAATAGCAACAAACTTTCCAGCAACCTTATTTTCTTTAAAAGCCGTATAATACCCCAATCCCACAATTATCAGTTGAGAAACTCTTGCCCCACCTTAATTTCTCAGTGAAGTGCTGCCTCGGCTGTTTCCATTAGTCACTTGGCATGTTCTGAATAGAATAAAGTAAGTAAATTTAAACAAGCTCAGGAGGTGAAATCTCACTTTTCCATTCTCAGGCTAGAAGGGAGTTTTTCCCTTTGTTACTGTTTGTTGTGGGAAGGGGGAGTGTGGGAGAAGTTTTTGTCGTCAATTTTCAAATGGCACCTTGCTGAAAACAGATGTAACTCTCTTCAGAAAACAACCCAACAACTACAGCTCTGTGAGGAAAAGTAGAACAAGAACCACCCAGAGCTCTCTGCAGGAGCAGGAACAGAGCTGGCCCCAGCTGGCTGGGGAGGGACAATCTACATGGCATGGAAAGGATCAGCTCAGACAGGGACCACCCATGGTCAGGGTCTTGTGCAGAAATCAGGCCTACCTGCAATTTTGAGGTAAGATAAAGTCTAGGTGGCTCATGCAACACTGAGACTGCCTGTGGGTGGTCAGAGGGTCTCAGCTTTGTGTTTCTTCTGCAGTCAGGCTGGGGGACCTCTGTGAACTGCAGCCAGGCCAACAGACCTCCTGAGGTCGGGGGGACCCCTTTTTTGTGGGTGGCATCTTTTTAAAAAGCACAAGCAGAAAGGTTCTGGGATTTTGATCAGTGCCAAGCACTCAGAGTCCAGGTTGTGGCTTGAGTCCCTCTGCAGCACACTCCTTCTGCCGCTGCACTGGAGGCTGCCCACGTGTGCCTAGAGAAGTTCTGAAAACCTGTCATGGCGTGGTGGCTCATGTTGACCAACTGTCGTGCCCCGCTGGGTGGCTCTGCAGAGGATGAGCAGGGCAGTCCTCCAGCTGGGCCAGCTGCCATTCATTTACAGACTTGGGTCTGCATGGCCAGTGCTCTGCATAGACCGTTCTTCAGCTAGTAGCTGTGCAGCTGTGCTCGAAATGCATACAAGCCACTGAAAGGTGAGTTGTGGCCCCCTGGATGCACAGCTAGGGGTCCACTCAGATATTCTTTCATCTGGCTTACTAGGTTAAAGAAATTCAACATGTTTCCCTTTTCTCTTATGGACTTCCTTCAAAATCAACAACCAGCTCATCTCTGCTGACCATAGATAACAAATGATAAGATGCTGATAGATTCCTCCCTAACTATCCCCCAGGCTTGTACTCACTCACTGCTTTTGGAGCCCTGACGCCATAATGGAGCTTGAAAGCCCATGCCAGATCTTCTGGGCCCTGTTCC
>NW_007726675.1:142850-143793 GCF_000696425.1 Galeopterus variegatus | reverse complement strand
GGGTGTCACATGGTGAAAGGGCAGAAGCAGAGAGAGAGCTAAGCTTCTCACGCCTCCTTTTAAAGCCATAAGAACCATGACCACGCCCATGACTGCCATGAAATCATCAGTGGATTAATCCATTTACTAGGGCCTGGTCCTCACAATCTAATCACTTCTTCAAGGCCCCACCTTTCAATCACCACAAAAGGATTTCCCACCCTCTTAACACTGACACAGTGGGGATCAAGCTTCAGTGGGGTTGGGAGGACATACAGTCCACAGCACCTTCACTAAAGGAAACATAGGACTCTTCCCCAGTATCTAAAAGTAATTCACCTGAGTTTAAGAAACCTGGAGGAAGTTGGCTCTGCACTCGCAGGTGCTGTCCTCCTCACTTTGGGGCTCTGTTGCACTTTGTAGTGGCCCAAAGTGGACAGGCAGGGTCTCTAGGGCATTAAATGGCTCTCCAGATGGTGAGGAAGATTTTGCATAACCTGGCTTTGGGCTTCATTCCCTGTCCACGACTGGGAGCACCGTGCCTGTGGTTCTCAGAGGCTGTGTGTCTGGGTGGCTTCCCTTGGTATTGTGAGGCAAGTATCTACGCACCTGGGTTCCTCCCTTGTGAAGATATGCCTGGGATGGCGAGCCATTTCTCACGTCCCACCCTCGATGGTTTCATGCCCAAGCTGTCAGTAAGTGAAGCGACTGTCTAAACAGCGCCTGCATGCACCCCGCATAGTGCTGTTCCCAGGAGGGCAGGAGATTCCTTCCCTCAGGCTTCTCTTGGCTTCCATGGGCTGTGCTTTGCTGACTGATATCTGTTTCCAGTAATCAAACCTAAGTGAATCTCCAAATCCACCGAGGGCTGCTGTAACCTTTGCACATCCCCTCCAGCAGAGCTGAGTTTCTGGGAGCTGCATTATAAAGTTGGTCCGTTCCCCTGGGGCTTTTCTCTTGGGCT
>NW_007726675.1:140855-141835 GCF_000696425.1 Galeopterus variegatus | reverse complement strand
CTGTTTGTTGAAGCCTCTCTCCCTCTTCCCCCCCCCCTCCCTGCCCCTGCATGCAGGCTCTTGTTTTGTTCAGAAGGAATCCTTGCACTTAGCGCAGAGTCAGGGTCCTCAGTAAACGTCTGTCAAATTGAATCCCATGCCAGTTAAAGCTGCAGGGCCTGGGCTCACCTCGCCCCGTGTTCCATTTTACAGGTGAGGAGCGCAGGACCCAAGAGCTCATCGACTTGCCCGAAACCATGTGGTGGCCCTGGCAGAGGTGGAGCAGGTGGCCTGGGATTTGCCCAGAGACCTTCCAATGGCTCAACCCTCCCAGCTATGATCTCCTGCTCTCTCTCCTCCTCCCCCTCTTTGCAACACCCCCTGTAGACCTCGTGGAGTCCTGTGGGCAGTGCTCCATTGAATGAATGGAGAAACGAGGGTGAGGGAGGCTCTGACAAACGGCCACCACCTGGGGCCTCATGGATGAAGCACAGGACACAGGGTATAGAGCCAGGCTCCTGTCACCAGCTGCCTGGCCTGGGCAAACCATGACACTTCTCTGTGCCTCAGTTTCTTCATCTGCACAGTGGGGATAATAAGAGCAGTGTTTAGCTCCTAGGGTTACGCATGGCTTAAAGAGGAAAATGCAGAGAAAGGGCTCAGGACAATGCTGGCCCTGTAGGAAAAACTCCATCAATGTTCACTGTTGCATCAGTAAAGGCAGTCAGTTCTCTTGTTACATTATTCAGTAAATAGCGTGGGACGCAAGAGCCATGCACAAGTGGATATGTCCCGAGAAGAACCTGAGAGCCTCTCACAGGCACTTCCTCAGTACAGACACAGCGACACAGGACAGGAAGGCTGAGGTTATGTTGTTTTCCTTTTCGAAGCATCTGTAGTCCTTCTCATGTCGTTTAATAGCCCTGCACTCACACTCACTGGGAAGCTCGGCTCGCTCTGCAGCAGCCTCTGCACCAGCGGGCATTTTCCAGCTGTGCTGA
>NW_007726675.1:137017-140137 GCF_000696425.1 Galeopterus variegatus | reverse complement strand
ACAAGTGGATATGTCCCGAGAAGAACCTGAGAGCCTCTCACAGGCACTTCCTCAGTACAGAGACAGCGACACAGGACAGGAAGGCTGAGGTTATGTTGTTTTCCTTTTCGAAGCATCTGTAGTCCTTCTCATGTCGTTTAATAGCTCTGCACTCACACTCACCGGGAAGCTCGGCTCGCTCTGCAGCAGCCTCTGCACCAGCGGGCATTTTCCAGCTGTGCTGAGGAATCCCTTCCTGCCCCTTCCCTCCCTCGCACTCTGGAGTGCCTTCCCCCACAGGCCGAGTGGATTCGTCTGCCTGCTAAAGGACTAGTCCCTGCAGTATGGCTCTGGGGGCCTCAGCCCCATTCCTGATGGCAACCCGCCCCTGGTGGCCCAAGGACTTTTGGTGGGACCAAGTGGAGGTCAAAACGCAGAAAAGGAGAACAAGGATCTCAGAAGAAACTGTGATGGGAATGGCTACAGCCAGGATGGCACACGGGTGCCAGGCCTTCCTGATGCTCCTGGGGCTGACCCTGGCAGCTTTCTGGCTATGGTCTCAATGCCGCAGGGATGCAGGTCTTGCTGCCACCTGGTTTGAGTCTCTGAAGGGCAGGGTTCCTTTCCTGTCCCAGGAGAGCCCTCATTTGCAAAAGGTTCCATTGCCAATAGCTAGAGTCTTCTTTTAGGGATGAGCCAGCTGCCCAGCATTCAGACTGAGTGTTTTGTGTCAGCTGGGCCCTCGCCTGGGGTGGGCCAAACTGCTTCTGAGGCCTGAGGTTTGCTGACATTCCCTTTTGCTGCCTCATATGCCTTCTCTCTTGGCTTTATTCATGGAGAAGTTGCCAGTCTCTGCCCTTCCGTCTTTCCTTCCTCCTCCCCTGACTTCACTGACTCTCTAGATCCTCATCCTGGCTGTAGGGGGACTGAGGATGGGCCCGGAGCACCCCTGAGACCCAGGCCCAGCCCCAACAGAGGCTGCACACCTCTCTTGCATCCTGACATCCCCAATGGGAAGCCCCAAGAGCTAACCGGGGTAGGTGAAGTGGGAGCTCAGTCTTGGTGTTTTCTGGGGAGGGGTTTGGGTCTCCAGGACACAGTGATGAGATGATGTCTAGTCTAGTTGACCCTCCTTGCACCCAAGACCCCATTGGTGGGTTGTTACTCCTGGTGGCTCCTAAGGCCCCTGCCTTCTGACCACTGCTGTCCGTGGGATGAGGAACCTTCACTTCTCTAGGCTGTCGGAGAGACAGGGGACAGAGTGGCGGATGCAGCCACGGCAGTCCCACACCCTTGTGGAGCTGCACGGCCCGTGTGAGAGCAGGACCTCCCACCCAAGGGCCCTGCAGCAACGTCCTGCTTCTCCTTCCTGCCGCCCTCTTGATCCCTTCAAAGCAGAGGGAGCGGCTGTGGGAGGTGGGAAGGAAAGGATGAAGCTGGGAGGGCTGGAGACCATGCCTGGCTCCCCAGAAGATTCTGGCAAAGGGACCACTGTGCCTTGGCCCCTGAGGCTTGACCAGCTGGGGACCGCCTTTGGGACAGACCCATTGCTGAGTTGTTCTGTGCAATCATCACCAGCCCTGGGCCCCTGGGAGGCACCAAAGGCCCATTGCAGGCCCCTGAAATGACAGCACCCACCGAGGCACACCCAGAAGGCGCAGATTCTGCTGTCCCGGTGGGGTCTCTCTCCCCTTCTGTCTCTCCTCTCCAGCCTTCTCTCCGACCCAGCACCTTCTGTGTCAGGCAATGGCAGAATGTGTCCTTGGCAGCTGGATTTCCAGCCCTCTCTGGAGTGGGTGGGGTTGGCCAGGACGAAGGGGATTTGGAGACAGATGCACGGCCCCCAACTCAGACCGAGGAGGCAGTTTCTGCAACTCAGTAAGGAGAAGCAGTGACTGGGCACGGTGTCCAGCCCGTCCCCAAGGTGCGCAGGATAGGCTGCAGCCACCATCTGGGCACCACTCCTGGGTGTGAGTGGGTGGGTGGCTTGGTCCCTTCAAACCCCAGCTCCTTGAAGCAGGAGGAGCCTCCCAGCGGTGGCAGGAAGAGTCCCTGGGTCATGGCCCATGGCAGTGGCCCTGCCCTTGTGCCAGGACAACAGGCCTTTGGAGCAGAGCTTGGTGGCTGTGCCTTCAATCTGGTATCACAGAAACGTGAGCCCTGGCTCAATTTGTGTGCAAATGCCAGACTCAGTGTCACAGACCTTGGTGACTGTGTCAGATGTTCAGTGGGTGGGGGCCGTGAAATGGCCCCCACAGTGGCAGGGGGCTACTTAAGGCAGAGCTTTGGGCCCCTTTGGGACAGAAAGGCTTGTGACCAGGAGCGAAGAACAGGAGCATGAGGCAGGGTGGAGGGGGCTGCCTATTCCGCCTCTCCCAGCCCCTGGATGGCACAGTGAGGGCTGAAGGCCACAAGCGCCAGTCCACAGGCTGTGATTGGAACGAGCCCTGTCCACAAGGCACAAGCCTCCACAGCCAGAATGTGCCTGTGCCTTGTCTGGAGGACCGCGGCTCTCAGGGGCCACACTCAGCTGCAGCCAGGAGAGACTGAGAGCGAGTCTTCACCCAGGGTCTCCTGCCGCTCTACGTCGATCAGGGCTCCCTTCCCTCCCCTCCTACCCCAGGCTCGCCTTGCACATCTCACTGTGGGGTGGGGGTCACATAGCAGAGGGCTCGCCTTGACTTTCAGGATCCTAATGTTAATGACAGGTACACTACTGGAGGTCCTGAGGACTTCCTGCCCCTATACGCAAGGGCCCCATCCATAGTCTTTTTCAAAAGTAGTTGGGCGGGAGTCGGGGAAAGGGGAGAGAGAGAGAAGGCTGTTGGTAGAATCCCCACTGTCTTGCAAGAAGCTATAAAGCCTTTTTTTTTTTTTTCTTAATGGAGTTCTTAGGCCAAGGGCTGAACGCTTTTCCTGGGGTCTCGGCCACCTTCCTATTGTTCAGCAGTCCCTGGGGCCTATGGCCAGAGATCTATCTCCAGCATAATTTTTCCACCCTTCCCTCCAGGCAGTCTCAGCCATAGGAGATGTACCCGGGGCCAGAGAGCGGGTAGGCCCAGGACCCCAGCTATCTGCACAGTCATGGAAATTCACACTTGCTTCCAACAGGCCCTGGCTTGTCATATCCTTTACCCTGCA
>NW_007726675.1:135368-135805 GCF_000696425.1 Galeopterus variegatus | reverse complement strand
AGCTGACTCTCTTAGGCTTAAATAAACATCAGGGGCCAAGGTTTGCATGCTAGGCCCTGGGGAAGGTTGTGTTCCCACAGGGGTCACATCAACACACATTCCTCCCACCAGCTTTCTTTACAGTGCAGCTTTGACACTCCTCCACTGAGAGTTGGGGGCTCTGTCCCCTCCTCTGTGATGGAGGTCACACTGTGTGGCTCTGAAGGTGTGTCCTAGAAGGTGACACAGATCCCAGATCACAGGGGGAAGCCAGCTGACATGGGGGAAGCCAGATGACATGCTGTGAGGACAGACGCTCAAGCAGCCCAAGGAGTGTTCAAGAGCCAGCACCAACTTGCATCCCGAGTGACCGTAGCCCCAGGCTTCACAGTGACCCAAGCCAGAAATCCCCAGGTGAGCCAGGTGAGAGATGACAAATGGTTGCTGTTGTTTTCAGT
>NW_007726675.1:131697-134743 GCF_000696425.1 Galeopterus variegatus | reverse complement strand
AAGCCAGAAATCCCCAGGTGAGCCAGGTGAGAGATGACAAATGGTTGCTGTTGTTTTCAGTAAGTTTTGGGGTGTTTTGTTTCTTAACTATCACTCCCTCAACAGATCCATGGTAATAAGGAGGAGACCATTATTGCATAATGTAACCTTAGATTGCAGGCAGACAGAAACTTCCTACCTCACGGATGGTTCTTCCAACAACCAAGGCCATATGCTTCACTTTATGCACAGAATATCTGCTGTGCCCGTTGACCATTTGTCTGTCCGCTTGTAAGGTTTGCGGATGTGGCTCTCTTGTCGCTGACAAAACTGAAAGCAAAATTGCAACACATGTCACGGTCCTTCACCCTGCCCAGCACACACGGCACACGGACACCTTGTTTATTTTTCTCCCCTTTCAACCAGAAATCACTGCGAATAAGGAGAGAGGGGCTGAGAACCTACAAGACCGCCTGGACATCTGGAAAATAATTTTAAATATTTACGTTTGTTCGGCAGGGGATTACACATCTATCACAGAGAACTTCAATTACTAAATGATTAGGTCCACTAAAGTTAAAAAACAGAAAAAAACAAAACTATTCTCTATTGAAAAAGCATGTTATATTTCTGCTTTAAACTTTGCTCTGTTCTGGTTAAATGTGTTTTAAAAAATTTTGTACTTGATAAACCAAATTGTCAGAGGAAAATTAAGTGGTTGAAATTAAAGGATGTCCTTGGGTTTGGAGTTCTAATGAGAGGACAGAAGCGCTGGATACAAACCTGCAGCTGCGTACGCATTTCTGATAAGAAAGCAGACTTCGGTGCTGACAGCAGGGTCGCAGCTTGGAGCACTTATGGTGAGAACATGATTTCTGTTTCCTGATTGGGGACAACCGGACTTTGTGAGAGGCACAGTGTATGTGTTCATCCTTCACCCTTTCCCTTGTGGGCACTGGCTAAGCTTCATTTCCCAGCCTCTGATGCAGGTAGATGTGGGACAGAGTTCTGCATAATGGACAGTCCCTAAATTCTCTGTGTCCTCTTTTGGATTCTCTTATCCCTTGTCTGCCGGCAGATGTGAAGGACTTGAGGACTACCAAGGCCCTAGTGGTGACAGAGCCACTGGAGAGGAAGAGCCTGGATTCCTGAATGCTGGAGCAGACACCCTCACCTCCAACCTGCAGTAGACTGGGATGGGTTGGGGAGTGGGGGCTTTTCCACTGTGAAGTCACTGACAGGGAGTTGTTTCACATGAGGTCACCTTGGCTAATACAGCTACAAGCACTGCAGGGACAGGCATCCTTGTTAGGTTTCCTTGTCTTTGCAGAGTCCAGCTGGTGACAAACACGTTGATTTCATAGAATAAATGAATGAGAGATAAGTGTGCCTTTCCTCATGGCACTATGCATTTCTTTTTGTTCTCACAAGATGAAGGAAGAAGAAAGATTTCTCACAGAACACTGTGAGAAATGTCCTCACCCGTCCAATGCCAAAGGATGGACATGGAGACACAAAGTATGGCAAAACAAGACTAATGGCGGTCTTGCAAGATCAGGTGTCTGATGACCCAGGCACACCCAAAACGGTTACATCAAGCAATTTATTCCCTAGTGCAAAAGTCCCTCCCCTGGTCCTCATTGGTTGAGTACTGTGGGGTACACAGTCTTCCCAAATATAGCCTAAGTTTTACTACTTCCTTATAAGGCATTTATTGTCCCCTTTCCTCTGGTGGAAAGGGGTGGGCTCAGGACAAGCCTGCATAAAAGGACCACCAGAAGTCCTGAGGAGAAAGAACCAGGGAGTAAAAAGAACAAAGTGACCAGCCACCACCTTGAGAAGTCACCCTTGGGAACGTGCACTTTCAGGGGTTATCACACAACAAGTTAGTCAAGCAACCCTTGTTAAGCTATTCTCAAAAGTGAATCACTTAGGCTGTTTCCCCACAACACTGCTAGGGTCTGACTGTGTCCCCCCAAATTCACATGTTGAAATCTTGGCCCAAAGCAATGGCCACTAGGAGGTGGGGCCTTTGGGAGGTGATTAGGTCATGAGGGTGGAGCACTCGTGAATGGGATTAGTGCCCTGGAGAACTCCCTCACCCCTGCTACCACATGAGGATGCAGCAAGAAGACACCATCCCTGAGGAAGGCGCCCTTACCAGACACCAAATCTGCTGGTGCCTTGATCTTGGACATCCTGGCCTCCAGAACTATGAGAAATAAATATCTGAAATCAATAAGCCACCCAGTGTATGGTATTTTGTTATAGCAGCCTGAGCAGACTCATACAAACTCTCTTGAATGGAAAAGTGGAGACTTCAAGCTCTAAACATCTCCTCATCTATTTATAGAAGAAAAATGCTCTTAAAAGTTATTGATGCTGCCAGCCTTCTGTGTGGAGGGGACAAGGGAACAGGGACTTGTTTTCCATGTATTTACCTTTCTTTAGACCTATTTCATAACTGTACCCTTGCCAGTGTGACATCACCTTAATAGTTATGCTTTATTGTTTTCATAAATAGCCATAGCTGGCAGGAAAAGAATAAGTGAGTCAGAAAGTTTTATATAATTGTGTTCTTCAGTGGACTGTGTTCTTGGGAAATCTGGTTGTTTGGAACTGCAGACAAAATTCCAGGCACCCTGGGAAAGGGCCCGGATTAAGATGAGTTTCCACAATAGTGTCGAACTTGGAAACTTGAAGTGATGACAAGCATATTATTAAATATTTTGTGTATGTATTTCCATAAAGGTACTAAATTTTCCCTCAGTACATAAAATGTAATTCCAGGTACCTTCACCCAAAGGTCTGCTATGGATTGAATGTCCCCCCAAACTCATTGAAGCTTAAATTGTGTCCCTCAAAGTTACAGGTATTGGAAACTTGGCCCTTACTGTAACTATGGAGGGTGGGAAATCCTATTATGGTCATTGAAAGGTGGGGCCTTGAAGAGGTGATTGGATTGTAGGACCGTGCAGTAGTGAATGGATTACTAATGGTGGTCAGGGGCGTGGTTCTGAGGGCTTTAAAAGGAGAGCTCATGAGAGTCTCTCTCTCTCTCTCTCTC
>NW_007726675.1:126396-130786 GCF_000696425.1 Galeopterus variegatus | reverse complement strand
CAGGGTTTGATATAAAGTTTTTATTGCACAAACACCACGCCTTGGATGTTTGTGTCTGCAGAGGACGGGGTGGGAGGCCAGCCACAGCGAACTGCATTTTCATTCTGAATGTTTAGGAGATTAGATTTTCATGTGGCTCACAGGAGTTAAGGTTTTCTTCAAAACCTTTGACATGCTGTGGGACTGTGGATTCCAACTTTATGATCGTATTTGTTAACTTCTCCTGTGGCAGACAAATTCCTTTCGGAGCTGTGGCCGCATTATGGGGATGGTTTGGCTGTGGAGTAATGCTTTGCTCTTTTCTGTGGATAAAGTTGTTTTTCTCAAGCTTTGAGAGGAGTGGGTGGTGGTAATGATTTGGGAAGTTGCATTGCCCCAACTTTTCTTCCTCATGTCCTCTCCCAAGATGTGGGAGTCATAAAACTTGGGTTAAATGAATAAAAATGCACAAGTTCGCAGCCCGGGCAATAGGATTCAGGGCACTCCTCATGTCCTCTCCCAAGATGTGGGAGTCATAAAACTTGGGTTAAATGAATAAAAATGCAGCCCGGGCAATAGGATTCAGGGCACAGGCCTGAGATGTCATTAGGGTGGGCAGCCACATGGGCTGTGACTTCAGGGATATGCAGCGGGTGGTGGCTTTAAAACATGGTCCCCAATTCTGTGATGCTCCTCCAGTTGAGAGGTGGAGGCTCCTCATCCAGGCTCCTTACAGCTACTAACCCTCCAGCTCCCATAATGGCCCAGCTTGGTCTGCAGACCTCTGTGGCTTCTCCTTGGTTGAAACCCGTCCCACCGTGAGGACTAAAGTTTCTGTCTGTCGTTAGGGGCTGTGAAGTTTGGGCGGGCAGTGCTTACGTGAAGGAAGGGAGAGATATGGGAGGCATTACCCTGGGCAAGATGGCACAGATGAAAGAAGTTGCCACCCCAGGCCCAGCAAAGTGTCCTTCTCTCGTTTTTGTTAGACTTGTGTCCCTGCCAAGGCCTCCTTCCATGGCAGGTGCTCGTAGGTGACACAGCCAGGCAGGGCTGTGCTCGTCCCCATGTGGTCTCAGCTCCCGGAGGCTCAGCCCACACTCGTATAAGGAGGTGGCCCTGGCACATGCCCTTTGCTCTGGAGCTTGTGACTCCTGGTATGTAATGTGAGCACAGCCACTGCCGCCATCACAGGTTGTGAGATGATGGAGGGGCAGCTGGGGTGAGGACTTGGTGTTTCTAAGACAAAAGAAGGTGGACTCTGAGAAGGCGCCGAGTTGAGGACGCCCCAAAGGTGGATGACAAAGGAGAGCTCGGGTGGGAACCCAGAGCAGATGGACCACGCTGTCTTCTTCCTTCACGGCCACCATCTGCAAGTACAGGGCTCCTTTCCACGTGGGGATCTCACTGGTTGAGTCTTCCTAGTGGGAAGTACCTGGGAACCCAGCTATCCATCATTGGTCCCCTCCTTGTCACTGAACTTGCTGATGGCAAATGTTATAATTATGTACTAACTGGCAGAAATGCTAAGACAGGAGGAGATGGCCAAGGAGTGTGCTGGTAGGAAGGCGGGACCCAGGACAGCCACCACTGCACTCGGAAGATGCTTTCCTGGTGCTCAGCATGTCTTGCATGGGGCTTTGGAAACAGAACCAGAGGCAAAAGTTGGATGCAAATGGGTCTTTGGGAGGTGACCCCAGAAAGTCCTGGTTGTGGAGGGGGTGAGGAGGGGAGGGGAGAAAGAACTGAGCATTCTGCTCCGGCTCTGGGGCCTCAGCAGGGGCCTCCATGGGCCATGCCAGGACTGCGTGTGGACGCGCCTGGGGACTCAGGACAGCCGGAAGACCCGTCGGAGCTGAGATGGAGAGATGATGTCCTGCCTACAGGCTCAGTCCTATGAGGAAAGGAGAAGGGGACTTTGTGTGGCAGGGATGTCCTCTTGTTCCTTTCAGTTCCCATGTCATCCTCACCTGATGTTCTAGTGCAGCGGGGGGCAGGTATTAAGGGATTTGGGAGCAGCTCCTGTCCAGCCTGGGGGCTGCAGAGGACCCACAGCTTTGCACACTAGAGTGGGAGACACTCCTGGGCTGAGTCCTGGGGGTGTTTGGGGGCCATGAGGATTTGCAGTCAAGGAGGTAGAACATTCCTGTGAGAAGCCTTCTGTCCCCTGCCACATCCACCACAGCACATCCCGCAGGCAGGCAGGCTCTTCTTGGTTCCCACAGGAGGAAACTCAGCCTTGCCTGGGGACAGCCCACAACCTCAATGGGGCTCCAGATGTCAGCTGTCACCACTGTAGGCCTGTAGGCAGCTTGGAAAGGGAACTTCTCTCTTCAAATCCTTCTCCACAGGCCGTGACAATCAGACCACTGCCTCTACTGGCCTTGGAACTGGCTTGGGTCGGCATTCGGCCCAAGCTAGGCCATCTGCAAGCCCCTAGGTGGTCTACGACCTAGGTTCCTATTTCAGTGCTGGCCATTTTTATGACCCTGCACAGTTTAAAGTGCTTTTCCACGTGTTAGTTCATGAGGTCCCACAGCCACCCTCAAGCACATGGACAGAAGCTGCTGGAAAGTCCTCACCTCCACCTAAAGATGAGAAGGAGGCAGGGGATGTGGGGCTCCCCTGCTCACGGGAAGAAAGGACAGAGCAATCCCCTGGATGTGCCCAAATCATAACATGTTCCTGCTGCTTTACACACGTGTTACCCAAACAAGGATCAGGAAGAAGTGTGGAGCCAAGTTCATGATACCTCTGCCTACGTGCTTAGGGGTGCAGGCACCGATGTCTCCCACTTATTGTGAAATGAGTCAGAAACACGGTGGACTGAGGGATGGGTGGAGGGATGGGTCGACTGGAGAGCAAACAGGTACAGCAGAATGTGAACGGCGGGGCTGGGCTGTGGGGGTCAGTCCGCAGCTCTTTCCACTGCTTCTGGGAGCAGCCCTCAGTCACCAGGAAGAGCCCAGGCAGGGCAGGCGGGGCCCAGAGAGGGCAGTTGCTGCAGGGAGGGCATGCAGCAAGTGAGTAGCCTCAGCAACCTAGAGTCTGGGGGCCTGAGTCCCTGGTTGGGCTTTTTCTTTATTCTCTTGCTTCTTATAAGACCACAGAGGATGTGACAGCCCGTCATGTAGGGTGCGGTAGCAATGCTTTGCACGGGGTGCCATTTAAAGTACCAAAACCCACCCTGGGTGTGCTTTCTGTCTTCCACAAGGTTGCGGGTCTGACGCAGGGTCAGGGGGCACGGTGTGTTTTTCCAGGAATTTGTAGAGGTTTTCTTGACTCACACACAACACAGCAGTGTCAGACAGGGCTGTCACGTCCGTGAATGAGTCTGCGACCTTGGAATGTTGTTTTTGATTTAAAGTCACTGATCTAAGTAGCATTAAACCTGAAACTCCCCAAGTCCTAGCTTGAGCCCACCACTGAACTCTTGGCCAGTGTCACAGAGGGTGAGACCCCTCCTGGTCTCAGAGCGTGCAGATGGGGCAGTGTTTCCACGGAGGCCGAGGACAGCCTGGGGTGCACTGGTTACTCAGTTGCCTCAGCTTACCCGAGGTGATTTTACTTTGGAGCATGGTACTTTGGCTCTGGGTTCACTCATGCAGAAGCACTGCAGAAAGCTTTGCTACAATTTCTGGTTAAACTTGGCAGATTGATCATGTATGTTTTTCTGCATTCACTCTGAATCTCCACAAAATTATAGTAAATGAACAGAGAAAAGTATAAAAGAAGTGGACAACAGCAGATGAGACATGTCAACAAAAATTTGGAAAATGTAAAGTACATGGCTTAGAAGAGCCATGAATAGTACTAACTAGAACCTGTGTACCAGCACGTGTGTGGTGTGTGTGTGTGTGTGGTATATGTGTTGTGTGAGTGGTGCCGTGCATGTGTGTGTGTATGTGTGTGGTGTGTGGTGTGTGGTGTGTGTGTGTGATGTATGTGTGGTGTGTGTGTGTGATGGGTGTGTGGTGTGGGTGTGGCATGTGATGTGTGTATAGTGTGAAATTTTGTGTGTGGTATATGTGCACAGTGTGGTTGTGTGTGTGTGTGGTATGTGTGTATGGTGTGGTGTGGTGTGTGTGTGGTGTGGGGTGTGCGGGAGTGTGTGTGATATGTGTGTAGCATCGTGTTTTGTGTGTGGTGTGTGCACATAGTGTGGTTGTGTATGTGTGTGGAATGTACTGTATGGTATATGTGTGGTGTGTGTGTGGTATGTGTGTGTTTGTGAGGGGTGTGTGTGTTGTATGGTGTGGTGTGTGTATGTAGGGTTGTATGTGTATTAAGTCTGTGGTGTGTGTGTGGAACGCATGGTGTGATGTGTGTATGTGGTGTGGTGTGTGTGTGTGTGTGTGTGGTGTGTGTGGGGTGTGTATTGCGAGAGATGTGGAGCACGTGTGTGTTGTGTTGA
>NW_007726675.1:100805-125900 GCF_000696425.1 Galeopterus variegatus | reverse complement strand
GTGTGTGTGGAACGCATGGTGTGATGTGTGTATGTGGTGTGGTGTGTGTGTGTGTGTGTGTGTGTGTGTGTGGTGTGTGTGTGGGGTGTGTATTGCGAGAGATGTGGAGCACGTGTGTGTTGTGTTGTGTGTGTGTGTGTATTACTGGGGTAATGATATAACAAAAAGGACATTTGTGTTCCAGTTACTGTTGGTGCACAACAAACCGACTCAAATGACAAGCACCAAAACACTCCTTTGTCATCCCTGAGGATTTTGTGGGTCAGGAATTCAGACGAGCAGAGCGGGGCTGGCTTTTGTGGGCTCCGCCAAGTCGGGAGCCTCAGCTGGGGAGACAGGGCTGGACTCAGCTGGAGCGTTCCACTGAGCCCCTCCGTGGCCCCTTCCTGTGGCTGCGGCTTCCTCGCGGCGTGGTGGCCGAGTGCTCAGGGAACATTCTAGTCTCCCGCCGGCAGCTGCTCGGCCTTTTCTGACCTAGCCTCAGGAGTCACATTGGCTTGCTCTTGCCATAATCTATAGGTTGGGCCGGTGATAAGCCTGGCCAGATTGGAGGAGGGGTCCCTGGACCCCCACCTCTGTACGGAGAGCATGACGGAACTTCGGAGCCACGCTCTACGCCTGCAACAGTGGCTACGCAGATGCCAGGAGACTGGCGTCAGAAGCAGCGGGGACGCTGAAGGCCAGGGCGAGGCCCAAGCACGCTCCAGAAGGCGGGACAGTCTACTCCTTGCAGAGACTGACCAGGCAGCCTCTGAACTTGGAGATCCCAGTCAGAGCTGACGATGGAGAACCCAGGCCGAATGCAGGTGAATGACGTAAAAATGCAGCCCTCTTTTCTCATTCACCTTTGAGAATGCTGCCACCGGGATTGCTGCCTTGTGGCAGAATGTTGGAGGATTCTTCTTTGATGAAACTGAAAAACCAAAGGGAAAGATTGACATTTGTGGGTAGCCTGATGAGATCCCCGGGTTCCCACCGATCACTCTACAGTGAAGTGACCTGACAGCAAGCTCCGCTCACCCGCACTGGCTCCCCACCCGCCAGTTGGGGCCTTCCTTACTCTACAGAGTCAGTCCCACGTGCCCGAGCAGTGGAGGGCGGCCTCTCTCAGGGAGGACAGACAAACGGAACACGGAACTCGGAAGGGACAATGCAGAAAACAAAGGCAGCTCCAAGACAACACAAAAAGACGAAGAAAAAGCCATGACACAATCATGGGATGTTAAAACCAGAACACATAATGTGTGTGAAAGAGCTCTTAGAAATTACAAATATGCAGCAAAAGTTAAAAAAGAAACAACTCAATAGAAGTTTGGAAAACGGTGTTGAGGAAATCTTTCAGGAAACAGAACAGAAAGACAAAGAGATGCACAAGAAGAAAATGAAAGAATTAGTCAAGGAGGTACATCTAACCACAGAGGACTTTCAGAAAGAGAAAACAGAGGAAAGGGAATTACCACAGACATGCATCAAAATGGAAAGATAGAAGTTTCCAGACTGAAAGAACCACCAAGTGCTTAGCATGATGGCAGACAAAATGACCCACACCGATGCATGTTATCATGAAACTCAGGACACCAGGAAAAAAGAGACGACACTAAAAGCATCTAGACAGAGAGAGAGAGAGAGAGAGAGAGAGAGAGAGAATAGGTCGTATGCCAAGGATTTAAGGTGAGCATGACCCCAGACTCCTGCACAGCAGCACCGGGAATGAGACAGTGGAGCAAAACTCCATTTCCCAGGGAGGGGAAATGATCTGCATCCTAGAATTCCACAACCAGCCAAACTACCAGCCAGCAGCAAGGCCCAGATGGTAAATGTGCTGCTGGAAAACACAGCTGACTGCATTGAAACTGCCCACATTTTCCTTGGTTTAAGTTAATATGTAATCTTTCAGGAAAAAACTGAAGCCTCATTTGGTGTAGTACGTATCCCAAGTTTACATATTGCCTTCTAGACATGCCCTCCCCTTCAAGCACGTCTGTCTTCCTTTACGGTCAAAACTTCTTGAAAACATCAGTGTTTCTAACCTTTTTGGGTCCATGGGCCACACTTTAGACTTGACAAAAGCTACAGGACATATTCTAAACGAGAAAAATACAAGTAGGCGTGTATGTGTGAGACTTTGCAGACCAATTCGGTGGTTCATGGATCCCTGGGGCTACCCTATTCCGCCTTCTCTTTCTCTCTCTCTTTTTTTTTTTTTACAATGTAGAAAAATATAATAAAGGAGAAAATTTCAATTCATCCACATCCCATTCGAATCATTCTCCCTCAGGTGTTAGCATTTACATTTTGGTATGGATTCTTCCAGATATTTAAAAATACCTTTAAAATGATGTGTGTGTATCTGTGAGTGTGGGTGGGTTCACATATACATACATAAATGTTTGTAAACAGTCTCACATTCATACTTATATAGCGTGTTTTAAAAACCCCGTGTTTTGGATCATACCAGAATATCCTGCTACTTTGCTTCTCATATGATGAATCTTGGGCATCCCTCCAGGTTAACACATATAGATTTTCCTCATTGATTTTGTCAGTTCCACAATATTCCCTAGAATGAGCAGGCTTTAGTTAACTTAAATAATGCCTTATTGATGGCCATTTAAGTTGTTTGAAATTTTTTGCTTATACAAACAGCCCTGCCATGAAATGCATATAAAAAATATAAATATATATCCATCAGTAGGAATATACATGAGAGTGCTTTGAAAAGTTCATGGAAAAATAGAACTAAAAGATAACACAAATCCTTCCCCGAACTTTTTGAAGATCCTGTGTACATGTATTTACATCAGTAGCAGTGTGTCTGCAGAATAGATTCTTAGAAGTAGAATTGCTCACTCCAAGGTACGTGTATTTACACTTTCTATAGTTATCTCCAAGCTATTCTCCAACAACACCATCCTGATTCATACTTCTGCCGAAGTATTGGAATTCCCATCGCTTCATGGCTTCTCCAATCCTGGATGTTAGCAATATTTAAAAAATATTGTAGATGGATCAAAGATAGTACCTCGAGGTTACTTTAAATTTAATCCTATTGATTGATAGTGTTTTCAGATGTTTATGGCCAATTTATCATTTTTTTCTTGGGAAGTGCCTCTTCCTTTCTGTATTAATCAGGCAAATGAATTCTAACAGCTACAACTGACAGACTCCAAAATCAAGGAGCTAACATGATCAAGGTTTATTTCCTGTCTACTCCAAGTCTCCCACATTTCGAAGCTACACTTGGGGAATGCGTGGCTGCCAGGGAGGCTGGGGCAGGGCAGGGACAGGCACGGGGGACATTGGGCTTTGACCTGCTTCAGCTGCACAGCGACTCAAGTCACCTGATGCACTGTCCTGGGTCTCCCTGTCACCTGCCAGGGAGGCAGGGAAACTCTCGCTGCCACCAGTTTGTCTTTGTTGCAAAATTTTGCAAAGTTTGGCAAAGTTTTGCTTTGCCAACAATTTTAATTGGCTGTTTGCCTTTTTGTTATTAACTGGTAAAGGCTTTTGGTAGATCATGGACATTAACCCTTATTCTTGTTATGGAAGGTTTAAAGATTTCCTCCCACTTCATTGTCTTTTTTTAAACTCTGTGTTCTCTTTCATGCTGCAGACGTTTGTCGGTTTTATGTGTTTCTGGGTTTCTATCTTCTCCTGATGACTTCTGGGTTTTCATGGTTTGCTTGGGAAGATCTTCCCTGTGCCAAGGTTATAAACATCTCCTCCCACATTTTTCTATTAAATTTATAGTCTTCCGAGCATATTTATATATTTAATCCAGTGGGCGTTGATTTTACGTATGCTGTGAGGGATGTGGGTTTTAGCTGCAGCTCTTCCCACCCTGCCACTCCTGCTGTCGCAGGGGCACCGCTGCTTCTGGGCACCGGGGTCCAGGCGATCCCGAGGTTCAGCGCTCACCATACTGCACCCCTTCCAGCTCCTGCCTGGGCTTCAGCAACCAGCTGACCCCGATGTCTGTCCTTCCTTGTATTTGCTCCTTCCAGAATCCTTCCTGGAGCCTTCCTCCCCGCTTCCCCTCCCCCCAGAAGGTCGTGGCGGCCAGGACCCTGCTCAGCCCCCTCGCCCCACAGCCTCTGCCTGGCCACACACTGCCCTCTCCAGCCGGCTCTGAGGCCCTCCCCAGGAGTCCAGAGTCTCCCGCACCCCATGCTCCCTTCTCCCTGCTGCCCCGAATCCACCACACTGGCGAGCCCCCCTTGGAGGCCCACAGATCTTCCTCCCCCAAACACCTGTCCCCTTCATCCCCCTAACTGACAGACCCCAGGCTCTCTGGCTTCTCCTCCACACCCCTCACACTCAGCCCTAACCCAACCCTTGCTGCAAGTGACCTCCAGGTTCTAGGTTACTCTCCCTGCCACACCATGGAGCTGCCCACACTTGCTTAGCCTGGCATTTCCCAGCTCCGAGGCCCTGCAGGGGTCATTCCTCCTGCCTAGAACTCCCTTTTGTCTGGCTAAAGCCCATTTTTCCTCATTATCCCAGTTTAACTCCACTTCCTCCTTAGTATTCCCTGAGCTGCCCAAGAACCCAGGCCTTCCTCTCTGCCAACTCACAGTCAGCAGAGCCTGTGTCCACCTCGCCCGGCCTGTGACTCTGTGATTCTGGTTCCCTTTGATTCCTTAGGAGACCTTGAGCTCCTGGGGGTCTGGTACCTGGTGCCTGGTGCCTTGCACATGGCAGGGCCTTGATGAGAATAAACCTGTGGAGCAGACAGTGTCTGGAAGGGAAGGAAGGGCACTGTGCCTGCAACAGGACAGGTACGCGTTTGGCACGAGTGGTGAGTCGCCCAAGGCTCTGCTGGGAGGAGGTCAGGCTGCCCCACAGTCCTTATCAGTTCAGCTCAAGGGCTGCAACCAGGAAGCTCCTTGGCTGGAAGCCCTGCCTGGCCAGCTCACAGCTTCTCTTTAAAAAACACATTTTGTTCTTCAAATTCCAAAGCCTCACGCAGCCCTGAAAAAATGCTGCTCCCAGAGCTTCTCTGCCACGTACAGGGCTGCCCAGCATTCTCGGGGGCTGAGGATGACCTCCGGGATGTCTTAGGACTGGGATCCCCTGGAGGGTCTGACATGCTGCCCCTGCTCAGATACACACAGCCCTGGACACATTCCCTAAACCCCCGGAATGAAAACAATGCAGTGTCTCCATGGCCTGCAGCAGGGAGTTTTGATTTCCAGGCCCAGAGAGCGTGGAGTCAGCCACAGTGCTGGCCGCTTGGCCCAGGCACACCCGCTGACCTGGTCAGAGGCTCAGGTCTGGTTGCAAGCGGGGTCACCTTGGTCCTTTGTTCTCTCAGTGCAGTGTAGCTAAGGAGGACCAGCTGCTTTTCCGCCTCGGACTCTGGCCAGAGACGTGGCATAGGCTCGGCCTCGGATGATGGGATTTTTTTCTGTAACACTCTGTCTGTCTGTACAGTAGACAGCCCTGCCCGTGCTCTCTCAGTGCAGTGTAGCTAAGGAGGACCAGCTGCTTTTCCGCCTCGGACTCTGGCCAGAGACGTGGCATAGGCTCGGCCTCAGATGATGGGATTTTTTTCTGTAACACTCTGTCTGTCTGTACAGTAGACAGCCCTGCCCGTGCCCTTCACCCCATCCCCCTCTCCCCGCCTGACTTTCTGTAAACCTGGGATGGCAAAGTGCCACTAGTTTACAAACATGTAAGCCACTGCCCCTCCCTCAGTCCCTCTTGGTGGATGCCACTAGCCCATGATGGGCCTGTGTGAATGCAGCCTCAGGATCCTGCTCCACCCTGGATGAGAAAAGCTGCTCAGGATGAACACTCCAGACCCCCGCGCTGCTGGGTCCATTACAACACATCTCCATGGTTAGAGTGAAAACACTGACCCCCGTCCATAGCGATAATCACAGCCAGCCAGCACCGGGGTGGGGGGTGCTGTAGGGTCTTCTAGCTCAACTCTCTTGTTTTGAACATGAGCACATGGAAGTAGAGGTGAGTGACGTGGACGTGTGTCCAGTGCAGCATTTCTAAGCATGCCCTGTAGGTCACGGGGTCCTGTGGAGTGATAGGAAGCACATGCCTGGTTTGAGGATACTGAGTTCTGGGGTTCCCTCTTGGGGATTATGTATGAGATCGATGCGAAAGGCTCTGACAAGTGCTGATGTGAGGAGTTGGTTTACCCGCGTTTCCCGCTGAGGGCAGAGCACATGCTTGCAGCACATGGAGCACCACGCGTGTGACGATGCACATTTTCCCGTGTGTCCTTGAGCCACTGAGGAGCAGGCCACCTGGCTCTGCTGTGCCTGCTTTCCGGATGAAGAGGCTGAGCTCTGCTCAGGTTCCCAGGGTGGGTGACACAGAGCAGGGGTGGGGCCGGCTCGTCTTCCTCCCTTCAGAGCTGCTCTCAGGGTGGTGGAGCCTCAGGCTTTGGGTCCTTGGGATCTGCTCCTTCACCCATGGGGCTGGTGAGGGCGTTTCCACGGTCAGAATCCCACGCTGTCAGGCCACACTGAGTGAGACCAGAGTTCCAGCCATCCCCCTGTGGTTGGTACAATGAAGACAGAATGTGATTCTCTGTCACAGGGAAACCAGAAGCAGTCCCCGGTGCCTATTAAAGCCTCGATAGGTAGCTGAAATTCAACCGAAATAGGTTAAATTCGTGTCTTTGCTAATAATGTGCCTTTGCCCAAGCCAGTTGGCCTGAACATAAATCCCATGAGTGTGATGCGTGTGTATGGATGTGCACGTGTGCGCCAGCACGTTCCTGCTGCAACAGCCAGTGAGCTTTGCTCTTATGAGGTGCACACTGCCACCTCCTTGGCTTGGAGTGGTCCCATGGGCAGTGGCTCTGTGTCAGATGCTTCGTGAGCTCTCCTCCCCTCTCAGAGTGCCTGCTCCCATCTGCAGAAAGCATCCGTGTGGGCAGAGGGGAGGCTCTAACACACTGTTTATGGTTAGTAAATGCCAGCTCCCCTCTGTATTCTGTTGCTTCAGGTAGGTGGGGTGGGGTGGGGGATTGAGGTTTTGCGGGGTTTGAAGCTCATGCTCTCTTGAAGAAAAACACAGAATTCTGAGCCCCATGCAGGGCATGGGTGGTGAGGGCCCCGAAGTGGATTGGTGCACAGGGAGGGCTGGCTGGTGGTGCCCCTCCTGTCGTGCCTTTGTTCAGAGGACCACACTGACATTTCTGACGCACAACCTGTGAGAAGGTGTGAGGAAACTGAGACACGGGGGTGCCAGTGGGGTTAAGCCTCTTGCCCGGAGCCCCATGATGGCCAAGGAGAGATGAGGCTGGCCTGGAGGTCAAGTGAGTCCTCAACCACACCCGGTCCCCGCCCTCCTCACCAGGACGAGCATCCAGGGTGTAAGGCACCATCTCTCTCCTGAGATCCTCATATATGCTGAGGTCTGAGGCAGGCTCGGGAATGTCCAGGGATATGGGGAGACCCAGGGCTGGGGGTGTCAAGGTCAAACAGGAAAGAGGAAACGAGATTTCAGCCTTGCAGCTCCTCTCGAACCCGTGTTTGCAGTGCCCCTCCTGTGACTTTTGCATGAGGACGCCCACACAAACACGTCCCCGTCACCTGCCCCATATTGCAGCCAGGCAGAAAGCAGAAGGGCTGGCTGACTGGGACTGGGTTAGTCTACACCGGAGCCTCATCTGACGAATCCATCTGGCTGATCTCTGGAGTGCAGGGAGCCCTGCAGCCATGGGTCTCATTAAGAAAAGCATTGTGGTTAAGGAAGAGGAGCTAAGCACAGGAAAGCGACCTTGTCTCTAGAACAGATGCAGAGCCGCTTCCTTCTGGGAGAAGCGGAGGTTTCCTTCTCGGAACTGAATGAATCGAATGTATTGAATGAGCCACAGGAGATAAAGCCTGAGCTTCCTGGCTCCTTTCTAGCCGGGTCCCTTCTCCTGTGTGGTGTTCTGCCCCGAGGCCCCAGGACTCAGGAGCCAGGGTGGACGCTGACTGCTGACTGTGCTGCTGCCTCTATCTGCGTAAGTGTCTCCTCCCTTCAGGCCACGGACTTTGGAAGTCTTTTGTCTCTCATCTTGGCTGTCTCCACTTCTCCAAATATCTGACAAGGAAATTGCCATTGCTCACCCTGGAGATCTCTCTTCCCTCGGCATCATGTGGAGCTTGGTCTGGCACCATGAAAATGCTGCAGAGAAGGTTTGGCCTTGTAATGTTATATTGCTCCCCTAACCCTGGCAGACATGAGGCCAGCCGGGCTGCTGGGCAATGATCTGTCTGCCCACATAGGGCTCCCTCAACTCTGCCCTACTGCCCGTGTGTGCGTGGGGCCACCTCCTGAGGACAGAAGCCTCTTACAACCCTGCTCAGGGACTGTGGTCTCTCCCCATGCTAAAGGACAGGCTCCCCAGCAAGTCCCTGGGCTGCCTCAAGGTCCTCCAGCTGAGTTCTCAGTTCCTTGGCATCTGTGCCTCAACCCCACCATCTGGGCTCCTCAGCAGGGCGGGGTGGGGTGTGGGAGTGCAGCCCCTCTCTTTTCCCCACCATGGACCTTCCACACTCTGACAGGCCAGGCACAGGAGGGTGCAGGCTGGATGCGCTCCAGAGTGGAGCCCATGCATGCACCGTCAGGAGGGGGAAGAGAGATGTCTCAAGGACAAGAAGCTGAAGGTGCCACTACTGGGATTTTTACATGGGTACTTGTACCAAGACATGTGTGCGCCCCATGGACGCCAACACATTGGATGGACTTTACGAAAAACCTATTGGCTATTTTTTAATGGAATCATTCAAGAATGATGGAATATTAATTAGGAAGCATTGTGTATCTGCACGACTGTGTCCTCTCAAGAAAGACAACTTTGTGGCTGATTAGAGATCAGACCCCAGGACTGTCCCCTCTATTGTCCCCTCATGAGGGAAAGCAAAGACAGGGGAGTTTAAGTATCTGACATTCATCCCAGGATGAATATGAAAAAGCAGGGCACACTCTGTGTTGTTTTTTAAAAAAATCTTTCTGTAGCATTTAGTGATGATATTTGGAGTCAAAGTACATAGCTAATTTGAATCTGTGCT
Organism: Galeopterus variegatus; assembly: GCF_000696425.1. Classification (NCBI taxonomy): domain Eukaryota; kingdom Metazoa; phylum Chordata; class Mammalia; order Dermoptera; family Cynocephalidae; genus Galeopterus; species Galeopterus variegatus. The sequence continues at coordinate 116,874 of NW_007726675.1, read as the reverse complement.
AAGAAAAACTTCTAAGAGGCTCTCCTTTAGCAAGACAGGCCTTGCTCTGCCTATGCTCCAACGAGCCCAAGTGGCTGGTCTTTCTCAGGGGACCTCCCAGGGTGGCTTTGTCTCAGCCTTCAAGGCTGCAGATAAAAGATCCCGTATGCATTTTGTCATCTGCAAGCATCTGCCACTGTGCTGAAGCCACCAAATGCTCTTTCCCCCAGTGCAAGCCTGGGAACTTTGCACACGGCATCCCACAGATAGAAACACAGAATGGGGATGAGAGGGCACACTTGAGATGGACATGTGAGGGACAGAAGACCTGTAGACTGCTGTCGAGGACAAATGTGCAGAGACAGCGTGTGGCTCAGAGAGAAGTTGTTTTTGCTTCCCAGCCATTCTCTTTCCCTCTACACAAGGGCCGTGCAAAAGGATGAAGTGGCTGGCCACTCTCCTTGGTCTGGGCTGGGCCAGCAAGCAGGCTCTGTCCCTGCCCTGTTTGGCAGAGGGGCCTCTCCCTATTGTGATCCCTGTTTATCATTTTGCTGTGCTAAGCCTAACGCTTGTACCAGTAAGTAAGGGGCTCTCAAAACCATATTTGCACATCTAACAGCCTGCTAACTCTTTCCTCCCTGGCTCAAGGACAGCCCTGGAGTGCAGCTGGGCTGCAGCCACGTGCCGGCTGGGCTGGGGCCTGGAGTGACTGATTGGGGAGGCAGCCGAGAAGGAATGAGATCTTGGAGGAGGGACAGCACAACCGTCTGCAGAATGGCTGCTTCCCAAGACAAAGTGCTCACAAACAACACACAGAGCAGGAGGGAAAACAGCCTCTCCTCCTGCCTCGTGCCACCTCCTCGCTAATTGAAAACAAAAAGGAACGCAGTTGTGCAATCCATCCCGGAGTGCTGTCATTGCCTCCTGCAGGCTCTTGGGCTCCTCACTGTGTTTATGGACAAATCGGCACATGCTGTTTCGGCCATGGGAAGGGTCTTGGGCAGCAGATAGCACCCCCCTGGAGAGGGGGGCCCCGAGCCCTTCACAAATTGCACGACACAATCTGTCCCTTTTGCTGAGGTCCCCAGGAAAACAGAGGCAGCTGACACTGGGCGGGACACTGGGCGGGACACTGGGCAGGAGGCCATCGGGAAGCTACTGCTGGGTCACAGAGCTCCGGGTGAGCCTGGTGTGTGAGCCAGCCTTGGAGATGCTATCTAGGCACCGACAACATCACCTGCTACTGTCGGCCTCAGTTTCCCCATCTGCCGGTGATGCAGTGGGGGATGGGGGTAGACAGGCATGCAATGATTAGTGGCCACCAGGGCATCTGCCAGGTGGACATCTGTGCCCTGTCCTGTCATTTTGGCCAGAAGTTCTCTCATCTCATTTTCTAGATGGAACCCCTGCACCTGCCCACGCTTGCTCTTCTTGCTGTGGCTCTGACGAAGGGGAGTGGAGTCCGCTGTTCCGAGCCAGGGCAGATTTGGAACCACTGCCATAGTCATCTAAGCAAAGAATGAGGCAAAGCGGTCTTCTCTCCAAAGTGCAATGAGTAAGGACCTACTGGGGATATCTCACCTGTGCAGACCCCTCCTCAGTTGGGGGCCCAATCCTCCACTCAAAGACACTTCCCCTCCCAAGAAGGGCACAGAGGGGACAGCCTCTGGCCTTTCTTTTAAGCTTTTCTCACTCTAAAATGCAGCCTCATTTAACCCTGACAGAGGTAACTTTCTTCTTCCTCTGGCATGCTCCGGTCGCGCTTTGGGACACATGATAGGTACACCCCCCATGCCCACCTTATCAGACTCTCATGCCATGCTGAACCTGGACTGCCCACACAGCCCTCCAGGACCTGCAGGGAACAAAGAGTTCCTGGCGCTGCACGGCTCAGCTCCACTGCCACCTGGAGAACCTGTTTGGTCAAGCTAGGCACAGGTGACAGGAGCCAGCTGGGGCTCAGGAGGACAGAGCTGGCCCAGCAGCCTTCCCTGCTGCAGAGACCCAGGGAGCCCTGCCTCGCACAGGTGCAGGCCTGGCCCTATAGCAGCAACCCCTCACCTCGGCCTGAAGGTCACCCAGCACGTGACTGCCCCCACCCCCCACCCCCGTGAGAGTGTCTGCATTGTTCTTACTCTCCTTTAAAGGCTGAGAAGTGCAGATCCCAAGGAGGCCCAGGGAGATGAAGAGGCTTACTGTTGAGGATTCAGCAGAGGAGGTGGCAAGCCCTGGCCAGCACCTCAGTCACCAGACCAGAAAACATCCCCAGAGCAATTTTGATACCCAGTTCTCATTTACTCTTTTTTAAAAAATTTAAATATGCATCTCTAGTTTCCACAAAAGCCTAGTGTTCCTGTTTTAAATATTAAGTTCATGAGCAGATCAAAGGCTGGGGCTCTCCCGGTTCCATGGCTTGTTCTCCGTTTGGTGGGAGACCCATGTTGATCCCCCAGAATGAGGTCTTTCTGTCTACGCTCTGATCTTAGTAGGAAGGTGGTTGAATAAGTTTGGAAACGCCAAGTTCAGTTCATGAATCCTGGCTCACCAACATACTGACTTCATTTGTCTAAAGCAGAAAGGTTATCACCCTATGGCTTCGTCCAATGTTTTTAAATGACTACCTCCTGCAGTTGTGGGACATGTAGATGACAGAAGGGAATGGCTGTGCTGGATCCCAGAGGACAGTGACAAAGGTGGGCTGGTCCATTCCCGACTGGGCAGGGAGACATCGCCGTGTTTGCATCATCATGTTTTGGAATTCACAGGGGCCTTGAGAATGACGATGCGGGAAAGGGAGAAAAAGCTCCGATGGAACTGGTTAGCAGTTCCCTGCGGAGAGACTCTGCATCTTTGGGGTCTGATCCTCAGGGATAAGCAGATGCGGGAGGTCCACACAGCCCAGTTGGAGGAAGGTCAAGGAGGTGAGGCCCAGGAGAAGGCCTGGCCCTTGTCCCATGGGTGACATCAGGAAGGAGGCTTCTCTCCTGTCCACCCAGGAAAGGCTGCTGGAGCGGCAGAGGCCCAGGAAGGTGGTGACCTCTGTCAGGCCTTACTGTGTGTCTTGGTCCAGACATGCATGGGCTTTGGAAGTCCCCATCCAACCAAGCGTGAGGAGGAGGACACTGGAGACAGACTGGCTTCTGAAGCGAGGACATCCGTACAGGTATCATGATGAGGTAATAGTAGACATAGGGCATAACACCAGGCCCAGCCCACCTGCAGGCGTGGCCTGATTGCTCCTGCCTGCTGCCCGCCTGCTGCCCGCCTGGCGCCTGGTTCTGGAGCAGAGTTCAGGGAGAAAGCCTTGGGGCCAGCCAGGTCTCATGATGAGGTAATAGTAGACATAGGGCATAGCACCAGGCCCAGCCCACCTGCAGGCGTGGCCTGATTGCTCCTGCCTGCTGCCCGCCTGGCGCCTGGTTCTGGAGCAGAGTTCAGGGAGAAAGCCTTGGGGCCAGTAGGGGGAGGAGGAGGCTTCCAGGCTCAGAACATGTTGCTGAAAGTGTAATGCTTGAGAACTTAACACAGTTGGATGAAGGGTTGATGGGTAATTGACAGGCCCTTGAGCATCACATGCGGGACTCCCCAGTGCACCTGAGCTGGCCTGGGAGGTGGGTGTGTCAGAGGCTGGGGCTGCCTACCTGCCTACTTGGACCCACAGGCACCCAGGACAGGCTGGCCTTTGGTGTATGGCCAGGGTTTGGTGCTTCTGCACAGGCCTGGCCACACAGTCCAAGGGTTTGCAAGGGGATTCACAGAGTCCTTGGGAGGCCTATCCCAGTGATTCAGGCTGATGTCACTAAGGATGGAGCCTTAGGAGTCTTGATGGCTGTGGACGGTGGCAGAGGGGCAGGCTTCTGCTGCCGATCTCAGCACACACAGCGGGAGCGGGTCTCAGAGGGGCATGCTGGAAATTTGTATGGGCACATTTTGGTTGAAAAAATAACTGTGAGGACTACTGACCTTTTATGGGCAGGGAAGGGGGCACTGGGAGCTCCCCGCGGCCGAGAGAGCCTCGCACAAACAGAGGGCACTGCGGTTGTCACCGTCCCAGCAGCTGCTCACTCGGGTGGGAGATCTGTTTGGGGATCTGGTCTGGTCCCATCCTGTGTTCTGTCACTGGGAGCTCCCCGCGGCCGAGAGAGCCTCGCACAAACAGAGGGCACTGCGGTTGTCACCGTCCCAGTAGCTGCTCACTCGGGTGGGAGATCTGTTTGGGGATCTGGTCTGGTCCCATCCTGTGTTCTGTTGACACCGTGCATTTCTCTCATGGTTGTAACAGAAATTGAATTTCCTAGAAATGCAGTTACAACATATATTGAGGGAGGATCTAGACTCCGTTTGATCTGAGTGCTGCCAAGTTTTGTTCATAATTTCAGAAACCAGTGAATGCCATACACAGTACTGAAATCTCCACAGCAATGCCCATGGTCAGGCTGCACCCTCAGAAATTTTACCTTGTCAGTGTCTAAGGACTCGATTCATCAGCTAGGGTGGTTGTGCCTATACATTTACTATCAAAATAGATTTTATTGCAAATTACTTTTCTTCCAGTTTTCTTTTCTACTACCATTAAGACATTACATATCCTATCTATCTATCATCACCATCATCTACCATGTTGTTGCAGGTACATTATATTATCCAAGAATTTCATTACAAGATAGTAAAGAGAGTGTTAAAATTATTTGTTATCAAAAGGGGCTGTTTGACCAGACTGTTCACCCACACATTGCTGGTGGAGAGGGACCTATAGCCCAGCCTTCCTATACGGAGCCTGCCCAGAGCCCTGGGCCTTTGCAAAGGCCACCTGCATCAGGCTGAGCGTGCCTGCCGTTTCTGCTCTGCAGGGGCCCCAACTTGAACCCTCAGGTGAGCAGCTCCGGCTGTGTTGCTCCTGCCATTGCCATGGGGAGGCTGCATGGAAGATTTATGGCCAAGTCTGCAGGGACAGCTGGACTCTGGCCAATGGACCTACCCCTCGGAGCCTCACCACCAGTAAGTTCCCGGAGGTTGCCAAGTGTTTGCTTTTGGGATTCTTCAGTGGTGCTGGGAAATAAATGCATGATGATACAGGCAATAAGATGGTCGAATGGGAAATGGGAAAGGAGAGCTGGCAACACCCAGCAGGTGGCCAAAGGCCTATCAAGACCAGGACTGGGTTGAGTCCTTGGGTCCTACTCAGTGTTGTGGGAGGAAAACATAAAGGAGCTGAGATCTGCTCCCTGAGGATTCTGGAAACGGTCCACACGAAATAGGAATCAAACACTCAGCTCTGAGCTCCTTGACTATCAAGAGGGTAAATTTCCAATTCTCCCTTTTCCAGGTTCAAAGAACTTACACATTTACCTGAAGCACTTTCCACCTCCACCCGGAGGATGACCTGTCACTTTTTCACAAAGGTGCTCCTGCCCCAAGGCTGGCACTTGCGAGCCATGTGGCGGCCTTGTTTGGTGTAGGCATCCCTCTTTGAGAGGTGAGGGCTTTGATGTGCATTAAGCAGCTGGCTGATCTTAAGAGATCATTAAACTTGGGCAACTGCTTCAATTTCCTCATGGCAGGTGTGCAATGAGCCCAGTGTCTTTGTTGATTCTGGTATTAGCTTTGAGAACAATTCTAGAAGAAGAGATCCAAAACCACTTGGAATAAAATCCTGGAAGTAAATGCAAAGCCCTCCCTGGCGACCCTTTGCTGGACAACACACCTTTGGTTGTACAAGTTCTGCTGGGTTTGGTGAACAATGAGGAAGATAACAGATTGACAATCACACGATGCTCACGCTCTGGATTTTTCTGAGTTGAGCAACACGAGTGCATTCTGTGTCTGATTGCTATGGACTTCTGTGGACCGTTGTCCTGGGAAAACCTCTGATATGGAGGGTGCATGTGTGTGTGTGCATGTGTGTACAAATGTGTGTGTTGCGTGTATGTGAGCCTGTATACGTGCATTGTGTTTGCATTGCCCGTGTGTGCATGTGTGTGCATGTGTGTGCATATGTGTGCATGCGCATTGGGGAGGGTCATCAGAAGGGTGGGAAGAAAACAAGCAGGCCCCCGCAATTCTTTGCTGCAGACAATGAGTCGTGGGACTCTCAGGACCTGGCTCCAGCACCAAGATGCATTTGCAGGCTTCTGTCTGTGTCTTCTAGGAGCTCCCGTGAAGCTACAGATACATCTGCTCCCATTTGAAAGAGAGGCTGGAGCTACTGAGACTCCATGTGTTCCTTGTGCATGTTTATAGCTCTGTGGGCCTGTCCAGGGACAAGCACACCCCCAGCAATGGTGGCTGAACAGTGAGGCCCAGCCGAGCACACAAGCTGTGGACACAGGAGCCACGTAGGATTTGGGTCTGGGTTGTGCACATACCACATACTCCACACCACGCAATGAAGTGTGGGAAGCACCTCACAAACAAATGTGTCAATGTTGCACAGTGAAATATTAGTAGTTGGTAAATAAAGCCTCACGTGGGACGGCATTCAGGTCAAACTCTGCCTCCAAGTGAGTTTCAAAACAATGCTCGCGTCTCAGAGGTTTTTGGATTTCAAATGACGGGTTAGGAATTGCAGACCTGCAAAAGTAAACAAACCCAGTTGACACAACTCGACTGGAAAGTCAGGGCCTGGGCTTTGCCAGCACACAGTCTGTGCATGTCTGTGCATGTCTATGCATGTCTATGCTCATGTGAGTGTGTGTGTATGTGTGTGTGTGTGTGTGCACACTAGGCCTTAGGATTGTGGCGAGGTCAAAAGTCACCCCTAGACGAGCCCCTCCTTGGCCCCTGCCAAGGCAGCCCAGCTGCTGCCCCACGGTCTGCTTGCAGCAGATGGGCCCTTTGCCCTCAGGCGGGGGCTGGGTTGGGGACAGGGAGGCCTTGTGCTGCACTGTTATCTCAGGCGGCAGGCCCCTCCCTCCCAACTTTCCCTGGCTTTAAATGCTTGGTAGCTAACCATCAGGAAGACAGGAGATGGGTGCCACTGGGGAGGAGCCTGGGGGCAGGAGGGACCTCAGGTGAGGAGGGAAGGTGGGGACAGGGGAACACTGTGGCTGCTGTAAAGGTTAGAGAGCAAAGAGTGGGAGCCTCTATGGAGGCAGGTGGGGGAGAGTGGCTGCACCAGCAAGGTTGCTCAAGGGCATTGATCAGAAGTGACCCAGCTCTGGTGCAGACTTAAAATTCATCTGCGCAGGCTTGGGGCTAAGAGTAGGGGTGGCTTTCTTGGTCTCAGAAAGTGCTGGAGCCTGGGACAACCCTCCCGTTCTCAGTGACAGGGTGTCCTGGGGAGGGGGCGGGAAGGCAAGAAGGGAAGCCTGCCCTCCACAGCACCTCTGGGCCCCCAGAGGAGGGGAGACCACACAGGGTAGAGCTCTGCGATGGCGTGTTCTCAGGGACACCCGCGCTGGGTGCCCACTGGCCCTGTTTGCTGAGTGTGGGGGGCAGTGGGGGGATCTGCAGGGCATCCATGGTTCTGACCCCCCAGGTGTGGGGCTTCTTGAGGACCTGATAATTCTGAGATTGGGTTTCCTATCCACCCAGATGATGGATAGCACCCTACAGTAAGATTTAAGTTAAACAAAAATAGCAAAATGAGATATTTTTGTACAAACTGAGAATTGTGCTCACTATGTAGACCTCTTTTCCCATTCTGAGGAGACAGAGGTGCCTGGCATCAGAAAGTTGGTTCAGTGGCTTGGAGCTGTGGAAGCAGCTCTGGGTGCTTGACTGTCTTTCTGGCCACTGGAGAAATGTGGAGGGTTGGCTGCCACAGAAAGGATTCACTGGCTGGGTGCAGACTCAAGAGAAGCTTCTCATTCCTTCTTTTTAAAACATTTCTAGTTGGAGATTAAAAAAAACTTCAAAAGTAATTCTGAAATGCACTATACACACAAAAAAGTATGTATCCCTCTTCTACGCACCTATGAAATAGCAATAATAAACAAAGACACACTCAGGTTAGCAGTTAGAGCATTACCTGGACCTCTGAGTGGTCCCACCATGTTTTTCTTCCTTTTCCCACTTTAACTGCAATAACCACTGGTCTGAATTCTGTGTTAATCATCACCTTGTCTTGTTTCAAGTTTTACTGTATACGTATGAGTCACCAAGAAATAGATGGCTCAATCTGCCTATGTTTGAACTTTTACAAACAAAGTCACATTATATAAATCCTGTGACTTGCTTTTTCTGCTCATGAGATGCATGCCTGTGGAGGCTTTACGTGTTGGCAATCATTTTCACAGTGCTCCTTCATAGGAATTATTTGGGTTGTTTCCAGGCGTTTGCTATTGCAAACAATGCCCATCTGAATCTTCTCAAAGTGTGACTGTTGTGGTTCAAATCCTGCCTCTGAGCTCCTGTCTTTGTGGACATCTATGCTCCAGGGTCCTTATCTATAAAATGCAATAATAATAGTGCATGCATTAGAGGGCTGTAAAGAGGACTAAGTGAGCTAATTTAGATAAATCACTTAAAATGGCACCTAGCACAGGATGAGTTTTAAGGTTAGATACAATAATCATGGTGATGGTGGTGATGATAGTGATGATGGTAATGGTGATGGTGATGATGGTGGTGATGGTGGTGATGGTGATGATGGTGGTGATGGTGGTGATGGTGATGGTGATGGTGACGGTGGTGATGGCGGTGATGGAGATGATGGTGATGATGGTGATGATGGTGGTGATGGTGGTGATGGTGATGATGGTGGTGATGGTGACGATGATGGTGGTGATGATGGTGATGGTGATGGTGGTGATGGTGATGGTGGTGGTGATGGTGGTGATGATGGTGATGGTTATGGTGATGGTGGTGATGGTGATGGTGATGGTGGTGGTGATGCTGATGATGGTGATGATGATGGTGGTGGTGATGGTGAAGGTGGTGATGGTGAAGGTGGTGATGGTGATGATGGTGGTGATGGTGATGATGGTGGTGATGATGGTGGTGATGATGGTGATGGTGATGGTGGTGGTGATGCTGATGATGGTGATGATGATGATGGTGATGATGGTGAAGGTGGTGATGGTGATGATGGTAATGGTGGTGATCATGGTGATGGTGATAATCATGGTGATGGTGGTGATGGTGATGATAACAATGATGGGGATGATGGTGGTCATGATAGTGTGCATGTCCCCTCAGAGTGCTTGTCCCCTAGTGTGCACATCTCTCCAGAGTGCACATCCCTCAGTTTGCACATCCCCCAGTGTGCAAGTTCCCAATGTGCATGCCCCTGCAATGCACACATCCTTCCGAGTGAGCATGTCTTTCAGTATGCATGTCCCCTGTTTGCATGTCACCCGATGTGCACATTCCCCAGTGTGCATGCCCCCCAGTGTGCAGATCTCTCCAGTGTGCACATCCTCCAGTGAGTGTGTCCCCCAGAGTGCACCTCCCCCAGTGTGCACATTCCCCACTGTGCAGATTCCCCCAGTGTGCAGATTCCCCCAGTGAGAAGATACCCCCAGTGAGCACATTCCCCAGTTTGCATGTCCCCCAGTGTGCATGTTCCCCAGTGTGCAGATCCACCCAGTGTGCAAATCCTTCAGTGAGTGTGTCCCCCAGTGTGCATGTCCCTCAGTGTGCACGTTCCCAGTGTGTAGATCCCCCCAGTGTGCACTTCCCCAGTGTACAGATCCCCGCAATGTGCATGTCCCCCAATGTGCATGTTCCCCTTGTGCAGATCCCCCCAGTGAGCATGTCCCCCAATGTGCACATGCCCCAGTGTGCACATCCTCCAGTGAGAATGTCCCCCAGTATGCACATCCCCCAGTGTGCAGATCCCTGCAGTGAGCATGTCCCCCCCCGGGTGTGTCCACCAGTGTGCACAACTCCCAGTGTGCAGATCCCTTGAATGAGCACATCCCCCAGTGTGCACACCCCCCAGTGTACATGTCCCCGGGGTGCAGATCTGTCTGTTGAGAAGGTTCCCCAGTGTGTACGCCCCCAATCCAGGCTTTCCCAAGGTGCCTGTGCAAGCTCAATCCACATGTCTACATAAGGACAATTCATCAGATTCAGAAGCTACTCATGCTGCGCAGATGACACAGGATAAAAGGACAGGGGCACATGGCCCCTCCTTGGGCATCCTCCCATTCTTGTGCTTAGAGTGCTCAGATTGGGGAAGGCCCAGCTGAACAAGGATTGGGGGGTCTTTGCTGAGAGAAGATGCACCATCAGTGAAGGCTCCTGGGGGCACCATGGGTGCCTTGATGCTCACACAGCTTTCCCTTCACTCCAATAATTCTTTGCTCACAGTGCTCCGGGCGGGGCAGTGCTGATGGGTGGGGTCCTCGCCCCCAGCTCCTGCCTTTCCATCGGCAGGCATGCCGCAGTCTGCCCAGCAACCAGGCCTCTCCCTTGCTCACAATGCTCCAGGCGGGGCAGTGCTGATGGGTGGGGTCCTCACCCCAGCTCCTGCCTTTCCATCGGCAGGCATGCCGCAGTCTGCCCAGCAACCAGGCCTCTCCATCTGCCATCTGGGATAATGAGCTGACCCTGCTGCTGCTGGCACAAGCCGACTTTCCTTCTATTCACTGGGATTACCTTTCAGCTTCCCATTGTTCCTCGCTAATGGCCTTAAAACGTGCCTGCCTGGTACCTTCCCTAGCCCACTGGCTGCTGGAGCGAAGCCTCCATCTCCTCCAACTTTGAGGCCTCCACCACTTAATCCAGCAGCAGGCGGCAGGAACGCAGGCCTGGTGCACAGGGGCACGCGCTGGCCACCCGTCTTCAGTTGCACCCATTAGCTGAGCCTCAAGTGTCACAGAATTTTATGGGGTGCCTCCCCATCCCTCTGCAAACTGGCCATCTCCTGTGCTTTTTGAAGACCCACCTCCATCTAGGGCATGGCTGTCCCCTGCCTGGACAGATGGCTGAAGTGCCCGTGGTGGGGTGGATGCTGCTGGTGGCTCTGGCACTGTGATTACCCCATCGTCACCTGCAAGGGCAGAGGGGACAGGGCAGCAGTGGCTGGACTGACTTTTAACCCTTTCCGGGGATAAGGGCCGGATTCTCCGGGGTGAGAGTTCATTCAAATCAGCCCTTTCACTTGCTCTCATGATTACCCACTTGTGCAGCGAAAGGAGGGCAAAAGGTCTCAAGTGATCTGTACCGAGTCGGGCAAAAAGATGACTCACTTCTCTTGAGGGAGTTTGGAAGCTCAACCTGGTGTGCAGTTCCCAGCATCAGGAACAAATGTAGGATCATGCTACCGAAACGTGGCCATTCACTTCCTCTTTGCTTAGCTATAGAGACAGACAAAAAACAGTGATTCTTTGTCTGAAAAGACATTGATGAACAGAAACTATCATGACTTAGTTCTCACTTACAAAAACGTTGTGGTGAAGCTCCACATTCCTAGGGCCACTTCGACCTCTCTAGGCACTGCCGGACACAGGTCAGGGAGCTGACTTCCTGACCACTGTCCTCGGGATGGCTGAGCTCTGACCTTCCCCAGCACCTAATTCGTGGAACACAGTCTGTTGGCAGCTGTTCCCGTCGGTGCCTGTGTGTGTACATGTGTGTGCCTGAGCCGGGGAAGGGCCCGAGCACGCGTCCCAGACGGGCTGCGGCTTTGTTGTCTCCAGATTTGCTGATCTTCAAAGCAATGACATGCCGTGTCAGATCTGCTGTAGTCCAGGCACGTGGCAGGCATCCAGCATGCAAATGAGTTGGACGCTTTGCCCGTGGCCTGGAGCTCTACAGCCTCCCACACCACACCCTTGGGAGGCCCAGCAGGTGCCTGTGTGAGGCAGGTGCACGGCTCACCATATGCTCTGGTGAGTGTCAGGTTTCTGCCAGCATCTTTCAATTATCCACCAGGTGAGATAAAGTGGGTGGAAAGGGACCCACGCCCACCTGTGGCTGCACAAAGCACCTCTGGGTAGTGACAGCTCTGAAACCCTGGTGACGGCTGGCAGAGGAGGGACATGTGTTGGGGCGCAGCCTGACTCTCAGGAGTCACCAAGCTGGGGAATTGTTTTTAAAGTCCTCTGCATTTCAGAAATAGGGAGTGTTTATAGCTAAATAAGACATGTGCTTTCCAAACACACTGTTGGCCTCTGCAGAGCCCAGACTCGGGCTGGAAGACCATCTAAGACAGGGCCCCGAATTTACTACCCATTAGAGCCTCCTGGGGAGCCTTAAAAATCCCCATGCTGGGGCTGCTGTCTGGAGTAGTTTAATCAGACCCTCTGGCACTAGGACCCAGGCATCTGCATTTTCTGTTTCTCATGTGATTCTAAATTTGAAAACCCATTGTTTAGAGCTGTGCTGTTCAAAACAGTAGCCACTAAACCACTTGTGGTTATTTCAATTTAAATTCATCAAGATTAAGAATAAATTAGTCTGTGACGTTGCACCAGCTGCATTTCCAGAACTCATGACTGTAGTGGGGTGCAAACAGAGAACCTTTCCTTCAGTGCAGAGTTCCACGGGCAGCATGCTGTTGAGAGGACCCTGCTTTCTCAGGAAGGGGTACCAGGCCCAGTGTGGTGCCCTGCCTTGCTTGGGGCACACGGGCAGCTCAGGGAGAAAGCCTCTAGAAAATCAAGCTACCATTGCCTTGCAGGTTCACTCGGCATGCAAAGACGAGGTGCCCCCAGTGTCTTTGTGGAGCCCCCTCCTAGGTTGGCCTCAGTAATGTGTACTTCCAGGAGATCTTCTTGTCCTCTGGTCATGCATGCTCAGGAGAGCCCTTGCTAAATCAGACTTATTGTAACAACTCTCCCAAATCATTGATGCTACTAAGCAGCCCTCTCCTATGTACGCCAGCATGGGGGGCTCCAGCAGCCTCACGTGGGCATGCACCCCGAGTGTGGATCCTCTGTCTGCCTGTCTGGGTTTCACCTGGTAATTTATTAGATGATCATTTTTGTAGCAATATCATGCCACACACCAGGGATTGCTGAAATGGAAAGTTTGGTTCTCAAATGAGCCCAAGTGCAAACCAGAGGGTGTGCGGCAGTGAATGGGTGCAGACGAAAAGACGCTGGGGGAGGGGGCTTTTCTAGCTGGGCAGCATTTCACAGCACGTGCTGCCAACTGTTGCGAAAAGAAAAAAAAAAAAAAAAAGAAAACTCCAAGAAGAAGAAAGAGCAAGGGAGATGTACATATTCCTGCAGGCCTGCAAGCTCTTTTCTTCTTCATTGTTCTCTGGAGCAGGCAGCAGGCCCGGCCAACAGCTGTGCATTGCTTGTATCACTAACAGCTGCTTTTTCCTGGGGTGAAATTAAAAGATTAGGGGATATGGGCACGTGCTGGCCTCAGGAGCCCAAACAATGCTTGATTTAGGGTGAAACTGGTCTGGGGAAGCTGACAAAGGAGGAGGCTCTGAGTTGGCCAGAGGTCAAAGGGGGGAGCTGGCTTTGACAGAGACAAAAGGAGGGAGGGGGCGGGAGGCAGAGGGCTGGGGAGCCGGGCCAAGTGAAAAGAGGCCTGCAGCAGCTGCTCCTGCCCCAGAAATTTGAGACGGGTCTTTTCACAAACACAAATGCCGGAGAAGAATAGGGGGCCACGCTTAGCTGAAATGGCTCGTTTGCAAATGAAAGGGAGATTGAGAGCCCCTTACATTTTCCAAGTTTTCACCTAAGAGGATGGAAAATGATTAGTGCAGGCAAGAAGTGTGCCGCGAAGCAGATGGGCCAGCCACCCCTGCGCCAGGCTCTGTGTTTACATAACAATCATGGCCACGGCCTGGGTGCAGAAGCCCAGGCCCCCTAAATGTCCAGCGTTGGACACCGGTGCCCCTAAATTTGATGGGTGCAGTTCCAGCTGGGGCCCCCCAAGGGGGTCTTTGCTGCAGCCTGCGTGGATATTAATTTATGCCCTGGGCTAAATTGAATACACTTCATTGCCACGAAGGAACAAGGTGGCTGCCAGCAGGAGGCAGGCCGGCCCACATTGTGCACAGTGCAGTTGCAGCCCCTTGGCAGGATGTCTGACTTCTACAGCTTGCTGATTTCTCTAGGCAATTGCTGATAGTCGGGGTTATACTGTTAGGAGGGGACCCCTGGTCTGTACTTCACAGGTGTATGAGGAGAAGGGTTTTAACCATGAGAGTGCACAGGGTCTACCCCTGAAGTCAGGCACCACAGAATGATGGAAATAACCGTCCATTGAAGCAGGAAAAGCAGCTGGCGCACCTTAGGAGCTTCCCACGTGCCTCTCAGGGTCCCAGGGCAGCTTCTGAGTCTCCACCAGTGCACTGAGGAGGGCAAGGCCTTGCATCTGGGAATATTTCTGCCAAAAATGCATAACCTGAGCTAACCTTGAGGAAACGTGACAAAACCACATGGCCTGCACTTCTCAAGATGCCAGGGTACTAGAAGACAGAGAAGTGCAGAGGCTGTGCTGGGACAGAGACAGTCAGACCCGTAAGAGCGGCGCACTTTGCTATAAAGGGCATCTTTGAAACAGCTGGTAAAAGCTGAATAAGATCTGAAGATTCCACAGTAGTATTGCATCATGTTAATTTCCAGGTGCTTATGATTGCACTGTGGTTACATAAGAGAATGTCCCAGATTTTTTAGAAAATATACAATAAGTATTCAGGAGAGTTGCCTGCAACTGACTCATATGGTTCAGAAAAAAATGACATCTCTGTCTCTACATATCTACTTTAGAGAGAGAGAGAGAAAGCAAACGTGGTAAAATGTTAACATTTGGGAAATCTGGGTGAAAGGTTGTATTATTCTTTGTATTATTCTTGCAACTTTTTTTTTCTGTCTGAAATTATGTCAAAATACAAATGTTAAAAGGGAAAAATGGGGCAATCAAGGCGTAGAGCATTGGAGCGGTCGTTCTGGCACTCCGCCCGGGGGGAAGTGCACCTGGAAGTCTGCCAATCCTGAGACCTTCGGGCCCCTTACTGAGCAACCCCCGGCACCCAGGGCAGCTCTGAGGAGCCTGATGTTCTTATCAGTTCCTGGTGCACGTGCGATGGGACGATCCCTGCCACCTGGATTATGTTGGCTGTTGTGGGGTGTGTCGTGGAGGCAGCGATGCTGTCCTGGGCCAGCCTGAAGGACAGGGTGTCCTGCCAAAGCTGGTCAGCCCGGAGATCCCAATCCCTGCTCCGTGGCCACGGGAGGCTGTCAGGTCACTTGGTGGGAGGGTTTCCTCAGGGTCGAGAGGATGGAAGCCCGCGGCTGACCTGGTTGTAGAAGCAGAAGAGCATGGGCTTGGCCAGCAAACACGAGGTGGGAGCCCCGCTTCTCGGAGATGCTCCTGTGCACCCACGATGATGCTGCCTCCCAGGAGCCATTTCTGTGAATGCGCTGTTCCTTCCGCCACTGGGTCATTATACCACTGCATGACACCAGCTCCTCTCTGCTAAGCCTTGGTTGACCTTTTTGCTGCATATTTGTATCACCTGCAGAGGTTGTTAAGAAATGCCCAGGCCCCATCCCAGAATACCTAAAGCAGAATCCCTGGGGGTGGGGAAAAGGGGAAGCTGGGTAAATTGTGCTATTAAAAAGTCCTCAGAAGGGTTTCGAATGTGCAGTCAGGATTGCAAAGGGCTGCGTGATAGGTTGGACTCAGTGACCTGGACATGTTTTTAGAATGAATGTAGGTGTGGCTGTCTTGCTGCCAGAATGGTCCTGAGGGGCAAGCCCGGCATGTGGATGCACTGGTCTGTGGCTTTGGGAGGCAGTGTGGCCACCCCCAATGTCCAAAGGCTGGTGTTACTTCAAGGTCTCTATTCCAATCCTGGCTGCTGCTGGAACCAAGCGTACATGGAAACCATGCAGTACGCATGGGGAGCAGCCCAGTCTGAAAGCGCGTGCATTCGATGCCAGTGGCAGGACGGTGGTGTCTCCTTGGAGCGAGATCCTGATGGCACAAAACCTAAAGGCTTCCCATGACTCCCATGAGCCCCACTCAGCAGGGCCGCACAGTCAGGGCTGGCGTGGAGCGAGGAAGCTGCAAGAAGCCTTTCCGGGCCTGGGCTCTGAATGGGAAGGAATGACTGAAGGCTTCCCATGACTCCCATGAGCCCCACTCAGCAGGGCCGCACAGTCAGGGCTGGCATGGAGCGAGGAAGCTGCAAGAAGCCTTTCCGGGCCTGGGCTCTGAATGGGAAGGAATGACT
>NW_007726675.1:96125-100655 GCF_000696425.1 Galeopterus variegatus | reverse complement strand
TGGAGCGAGGAAGCTGCAAGAAGCCTTTCCGGGCCTGGGCTCTGAATGGGAAGGAATGACTGCATTTACCGTAGCAGTCCAATTTCAATCGCTCCTTTTGGGATTTTGGGGGCATACACATCCCCTCTTTGCTTTCTCTTTAGGATGTGTAGGGCTGCATAAAAACCGCCATTGCCACATGTGTTTTTCCACAATGTCAGATGTAGCAGGATTGTTTCCAAAATGCAGAATGAAATTTGGGAGAATTGAGCTGGACTGCCAACTATTCTGCTAATGTTAGTGGCAATGCAAGTGCCTGTGTCCAGCTCGGTGGAGACCAGAGGACACCCAGGGGAACCTGGGGGAGTTGTAAGGACACTGTCTTGGTGCAAATTATGTAGAAATAAACACATTCAAAGGCATCTGCATAAGCTGTGCTCCTGCTCTGGGATCCATTCTGTCTCTAGCTCCAAAACTGACAGAATGTACTTCATCTGTGGGAAGGCGAGGGAGGCATGGCTGTGAGAAGAGGGACAGGGGACATATGAGGTCTGGCGACCCTGTCTTGGGTCCAGACAATGAAAGGGACCTTGCCTCATGCCTTCTCACCTGCTCTCCATTCAAAGAAACTTAATTTCATATATATGTGTATACACACACACACACACACACACACACAGAGGCAGGTGGGGAACAAGAACCCTGGAGCAGTCCGCTGTCCCTGGTGTAGCACTGGCAGAACGCGTCGTTGGAACAGGGCTGTCCAAGGGTGAATGGAGTTGAATGCCAAGTGAAGGAGATGCAGGGCAAGTTGTTGGAGCTGTTTATTACCGAATGGAAAAAAATTGAGAAAAATTATCAATCAGGGGAAAGTTATTTTGCTGCTCTTTAAGGTCATTTCAATTCTCCTGCAAGACTTCTAATACTTGACTTGGCTTTTGATGACATAGAAAAGGCCGCACTGAAGTTTTTGTGGGTTCATTTGCCGTGCCTGGCCTCTCTGAAATCCCTTTCTCACTGGAATACTGCCTAAACTGCTGGGAAAAGCTGTGTGTCCATGGTGACTATTCAGCCTTAAAAAAGAAGGAAATCCTGTCATTTGCGACGGACAATGTGGATGGATCTGGAGGACATTATGCTAAGTGAAATAAACCAGGCACAGACAGACAAACACGGCGTGAGCTCACACGTGTGCAGAGTGTCGAAAGTCGAGCTCACAAAAGCAGAGAGTAGAACGGTGGGTCCCAGGGTCTGGGGGTGGAAGGGGGCAATGAAAGACGTTGGTTAAAGGCTACAACATGTCAGCTAGACATGAGGAATAAGTCCAAGTGACCATAGTAAATAACCATGTACTATATTTTTGAAAATTGCTAAGAGAATAGGTTTTAAGTGTTTTCACTACAAAAAACAATAGAGAATGCATATGATAAATAGCTCGATTTAGCCACTCTCCAATGTGTACATACATCCAAACATCACCCTGTACACTGTAAATATGTACGATTTTTACTCATCGATTTAAGTAAATAAATAAGCTTTTAAAGAAAAGGAATGGGAGGTGACAACACAGAAAGCAACTTCCTGCGGCCCTTCCTTGTGCCTTCACGGATGGGTGGCTTCTCCGATAAGCAGTTCAGGGCAGCAGGCGGCAACGCTCCTGGCCCTCACCGCTGGCATCCGCTTCCTAGGCTGGGGAGGGCAGCAGGAGGTTCAGGGGCTTTTGTGTATCACAGGACACCAGGGGCTGCTGGCACAAAGAACCAGCTGCTGGGACAACCTGGGCCTCTGGCTTCTGGCATCCTGGAGGCAGGTGAGGACACTGGCCCCCAGTGATCCAGGGAACCCCTGTGGTGTGGGGCTGGCCGGAGCACCTGCTCCTAATCCAGATGTGATCTGGAGCATGTAGGGAGGGACCTGCCCTTTCATTAGCTGCTTTTCCACGGTGAAGGGCGCTCCGCAGGTGGACTCCATACCCCTTGTCTCTGCTAAATCTGAACCTGATCTCTGTCCCTTGATCTTTGTGCCTCCTGAAAGCTCGATATGTGCTAATTCTGACTTTGTGCTAGTAACCCTGTGATTTCCTCATAAGGTGTGATTTCCATGTACGTAAACACCCTGTGTTCAGGGGACAGGGGAAAGAAATCCAACTTTAGCTAAAGTTAAAGAAACAGTACATTTGCACATAACGGCGCACTATCCCACGCCCCCTGACTCTCCTGGCTCAGCTGACTCCTGCATGGCTTGCTGTGTGTCCCAAATCACCCACAGTCCTCCTAATTCTAACCTTACTAGGAGGCAGTAGAGAGTTGATCTGGCAAAATATATTAGCGAGTGTCATTCCCACAGAGGTGGTCCTGGGGACAGCAGTGCCCTGGGAAAGTCATTGCAGGAAGGTCAGCCCTAGCTTGGCACTGCTTCTGGTTCTGCAGGGAGTTTTGGTTCTGCAGGGACTCAGAGCAGGTAAAGCTGTGGTCTTCGCTACAGGCTTCGAGCATTGTGGAAGTTGTGGGTACAGCCTGTGTGGACAGGTAGGCTCCCTCCAGTGTGGAAAAGGGAGGCCAGCCTGAGATGGCCTGCAAGCTTGACTAGCATTGTGCTGTCTCAGAGCACATGGCCTCAGAGGCGAGGGAGAGGCTGGAGCAGAGGTCTTGGCAACCCCCAGAGAGAGCACAGACCCCTGGGCAGCCGGCTCAGCCTGGCTCTCGAGAGGGTGCCTGAGACCACCTCTTTCGTAAACTGTCCTTTCTGTAGCCCAGGTGGCATGCAGATTCATTCACGCATTATCCACCACACGTTGTGAAAGTCCTCAACACTTGGGGAGCATCTGAAGGTACTATTTCCTGCTGATTTAGCAAAGGGGTGGGTTGAGATTAGGAATTTAGCTCCCATGCATTTTAACATAATTTTTAAAAATGAGAAAGCACATCTTGTGTTGTGTCTTAGCCTGAGAGCCAGAGGCTCATTAGACGCTTGTGTCCCCATTGTTCTCACAAAGCAAAAGCTAAACGTGCTCCTGGCAGATGAGGGTGGCAATGGTGCCCGTAGGCAGTGCCTTGCTGGCAGTACACTTGATTCCAGCCAGCAGCCTGGCATATGCTTGGCCTGAGGGTGAGGGGCTGGCCAGGCTCTGGGAGGAGTCTGTGTGCCACATGCCTGGTGGGGGACTATTCTCACAGTGAAATGTGCTTTTCTTCTCCAGCACTGCCTCTCGACAGAGCACGCTCTGCTGGGCAGCAAAGCTGTGGTTCTCTTTGTAAATTCCCTGGACAGTCTGAGATGAAGTCCTCCCTTCGTGTGCCTATTTACCTTCCAGTTAGGGTTGGTGCCAGCAGACCTTTGTTTACCACAGTGTGGCAGTTTTAAAATACGCCCACGCATTCTTTGGCACCCCTCTCATCTAGAAGTGAGGTCTGTCTCCTCCCCTGGAACTTGGGACCACCTTTAGGACTGGTGGATCGACAGTGTCTGACAGAAGTGATGGCACCTGACTCCTGAGCAGGAGTCGTCAGAAGTGATGCAGCTTCCACTTTGCTGCTGGAATGCGAGCATTGGAGCTCTGAATTAACGTGCAACAAGCCCTGCCACCTGGCTGCCATATTGCGAGGAAGCACAAACCAGCCCATGGGGAGAGAGCACATGGAGAGGCCCGAGGCTGCAGGAAGAGACACCTGGCCACACCAGCAGCTCCATCTGACCACACTGCAGACAGCCCTAAGCCAGAGCCACCCAGCCCAGCCTTACTGAAACCGTGAGCAATCATAAAACGATAGCAGTTCTTTTAAGACACTACATTTTGGGGTGATTTGTTACACAGCAACAGATAACTGGTGCTCCCTACAAGTCTTTTCCCACTGCAGGCTGGGAAGCCCCACACTTCCCTGGACGTCCCACAGACACTCAGAGAGATGGCCCAACAGTTCTTGTGCCATTTCCAGCTCTTGGCCCTCAACAAGACTTCAGATTACGGGGCACCAATGCCGAGACCTGGTCTTTTTTACTTACAAATAAATACCTTTTTTAAAATTTACTTTTAATCCCTCCCCTACTGTTAGAGGACTTGCACGTGCCATGGACTCCTCACACAAGAGGTTCGGATGAAATCAAGGACATTGGCAAACTTTAGCAGGGAAGTAGGCAAGAGAAATGAATGCGTCTGAACCTGAGATAAAGTGGATGCTGGCGTTGAGTTAACTTGCAACTCTTGTTTCTCGACAGCTGAGGTGTTTCTTTGTTTTTGTTTTTTTTAAGTGCCAGTTCTTAAGTGTAAAAAAAAAAAAAGGCAGAGCAGTTCTTCAGGAGGGACAAGTTATTTTCCTGGCACTTTTGTTCAGGAAAATTAAGTATTTAAACATAAGGCATAGGAAATAACCTAACATTCGGTGTTTCCACCAGCATTTTTTTTTTTAAGAAGAAAAGTCTTGTTTCAGTGGTGCTTTTTAGTGTCATTGCATAATAAAAGCCTTGGGAAACATGGTTAGTTCTCCTCTGGTCACAGCGTATCTGCTGGCAGCTGGAAGGAGCCCAGGAAACCTGAGAGACAGAGTCTGCCAC
>NW_007726675.1:81421-95889 GCF_000696425.1 Galeopterus variegatus | reverse complement strand
GACTTTTCTTCTTAAAAAAAAAAAAAGGCAGAGCAGTTCTTCAGGAGGGACAAGTTATTTTCCTGGCACTTTTGTTCAGGAAAATTAAGTATTTAAACATAAGGCATAGGAAATAACCTAACATTCGATGTTTCCACCAGCATTTTTTTTTTTTTAAGAAGAAAAGTCTTGTTTCAGTGGTGCTTTTTAGTGTCATTGCATAATAAAAGCCTTGGGAAACATGGTTAGTTCTCCTCTGGTCACAGCGTATCTGCTGGCAGCTGGAAGGAGCCCAGGAAACCTGAGAGACAGAGTCTGCCACAGCGGGCAGGTCCCTTGTGGACATGGGCAGCCCTTGCTGTGCTTTTGGAGAGAACAGAGTGGTGTCCAGCGAATGCCAGGGGCAGATCTTCTGTGCTGTTGACTGAGGTCAGATCCACGTGCTTTAGGGCCCTCCAGTCAAAGTGAAATGCTGACATTTTGTTCTACGAGTGATAGCTGGAGCTTTGGCTCAGGCAGAGCTTCTCCCTTAGAAGGTCTGTTGGGCTGCAATATCTGGACGGTGTTCCCTGGACCTCTGTAGAGCATGAGACAATCTGAATGGGTGAACGGGCAGTTCCATGAATCGTGCGCGTGAACCAAGTTGGCTGGGCCTCCCTGGGCAGGCACTGAGTAATGCCTTTGCATTCTCACCGGGCATGGCGACAATGCATTCATTCCACACAAAATGCAGGCACATGGTGCACATGCTTTTATGTGTTATCCCCCACACCAAAAATAAATCTTTATTATCTGGCCTGATTTCTGAGGATGGGAGCGGGCACAGTGTCTGGGTGCCTCTCCTGCCATCTAGGGGGATGTCATTATGGAATTAAACACGTCTGCCTTTGCTTTTTTGTCTTACTCCTCCACTCCAGCCTGTACCCTCAGAGAGGAATTGCATGGGGACACAGAGACTTCCCTTGCACAGGGGATGTATGCAAAAGCTGTCTGTGTGTCTCTCCACCAGGAGGACACCCTGTCCCTTGGAGGTGCCCTGGGGATCGGGTGGGCATAGAATCTGGATGCTCCACCTCCTCTTCCAGTGTCCTCAGAGAGGCTTTGCACCTGGACAGAGAGTTGGACCTGGAGGCCCATGTGCACTGGGACGCACAGCTTCAATGTTGCTCTGGGGACGTTCTCCAAAGGCTTGGCTCTGCATAAAGCCAGAAACGTGGATCTGGAGCAGGGTGGGAGGAGTCCCAGGAACTATCAAGGTGGAAATTCCCACCTTACGTGGCATGATCGGTCCAGCTCTTGTTCTGCATCTAAGCAATGTTCTGCTCCCCTGAGATCCACAGCAGCCGCAAGAGCATTAGTATTTTCTGACAGGATAGTACAAATTCTCCTACCTTCTAACTCTGTGCATGCCAGCACACTCCTACTTAGCTGGCTGCGGACTCAGCCTCTTGCAGGACACCCAGCCAGACGTTCCAACAGCACTGCCTGGTCACTCCCGCGGGCCCCGCAGTCTCCCTGCTTGTTCCCACCTCAGGGAGCGGCCTTGCTCTTCCCGCCATTCCATTTTTTTTGCCATAAAGGAACGGGGTGACTGTTGGAGAAGACACAGAAGCTTGTCTGTGGTCCCACCTTCCTCTGCACTGACTGATTCATTCTTGGAATTCCGCTTTGCTCACCTCTGCAGGGCCTCGCCATAAAGGAACGGGGTGACTGTTGGAGAAGACACAGAAGCTTGTCTGTGGTCCCGCCTTCCTCTGCACTGACTGATTCATTCTTGGAATTCCGCTTTGCTCACCTCTGCAGGGCCTCACACTGAGGCCAGAAAGACAGTGCCTTTCACCCCAAAGAGATCCCTTCGCGTGTGTTTCATCTTCCCGCCCTGCCAGCTCTGCGACTCCAGGCGTGTCCCGCATGCTCAGTGGGCATCCGAGGCACCGGTTGCAGCTGCTGATGCTCTGCCGTGCTTCCGAACGCCGGACCCAGACTCGTCCCAAGAGCGCTTCCCCTGCAGCTCCCTTTCCTCAAACCTGTCCTCCGTGTTCATGGTGTTGCTGGAAAATGCCTCTCCTCTGGATGATTATATTACGGGCAAATCACTCAGTTTCTTTGCGCTTAGTTTCTCACTTGGTAAATGAGATAACAGATGCAGGTGGCCTGGAAGCCAAAGGACAGTGACAAAGGACAACAATTACCATGATGATGATATGCACCTTCCTAGAAGCTTTGGTGGGTCCTGGGGTACATCCCAGACCCCTCAAGAAGGACTTGCTGTCCAGCTGCAGAGATGCAGTCAGGAGACGTCCTCAGAGGTCCCCCTCCAGGAGTGGGATCACCTCAGCCTCCAGCCACTGTGACCAACACCATCCACTTCCTGGGCGGCCACAACCAGTGCAGCTGGAGGCAGGGGCACAGGGCCCGCACTGCCTAGCAGGATAACTCCTCAGGGACATTCCAGCCCGAGACCTCCTGCGGGGCCAGCCAAGGCTGCGTGGAACCTGCATCCTGCCTCCCACTCCACCTCTCCTCATGCTGGGGACCCCAGGGTTCCTTAATCTAAGCCTGTGTGCCAATTCTCTTGGGGTCTGCTGGATGGGCACCTCAGAGGAGGCCTGTGCAGAGAGGCATATGCAGATGGTTGGAGGCCTCAGCCCTGGGCAAGGTGATGGACGGCAGACAGGCTGGTGTGCCAGAGCTCCCTGTGGGAGCCTGGGAGGGCTGTGGAGAGCTGTGTTTCCTTCTCGTTTATGAACTGAGATACTGGTGTGGAGATCCCAGGCCCCCTCCCCTCCTTAGGGTGTGCCTGTTTCTTGGCTTGAGTGTCCCAGGGGACTGAGTGGGCTCAGGCTGCATTTAGCATTTGCTTGGAGCCCTCGGAGGAGGCTGGTGGATCACATGGCCCATCCTGCACATCTATAATTTCTGTTCCTGGTTTGCACTTACCCACATGATTGCAGTGTGAGCACGTGCCCACCTGAGCAGCCAGACCGGCCATGGTGCCTTCCTCCTGCAACCTGTGAGGAGTGGCTCAGAGCCAGGACTGGGAACTGGATGGGCTGCAGATCTCTACTCTTGACTTCTACTAGGGCCATGTGACCTCGAGGGAGTTGGAATTGCCATTCGTCACATGTACATGGGGTGAGATTGTTCCTCACCTGCAGGGTGGTGGGAGGGTGTCGGGGCTACCACACTGCCCTCTTCTCAGAGCACAAGGCCCAGGCTGCCAGCACCTCCCCAGTGAAGCTCAGCTGAGTTGTGTTCTGAAGGTCTCTTGATGATAAGGCCTGGGAAAGAGATGTCCAGGGAAAAAAGGACCCAGTACAAAAGGAATTGAGATTTGGGGCCTGGAACAATTGTCACACCAAGTGACAAAAGGAAAAACAAAACAGAAACCAGGTAACTAAAAATGGGGCAAAAGAATGAGCTCTCTGAGAAAGTTGTGGTGCAAAAATGAAACCAATTTAAAAATGTCATGAGGGCCGGCCCGGTGGTGCACTCGGGAGAGTGCGGTGCTGGGAGCGCAGCGACGCTCCCGCCGCGGGTTCGGATCCTATATAGGACTGGCCGGTGCGCTCACTCGTTGAGCGCGGTGTGGGCAACACCACACCAAGGGTTGCGATCCCCTTACCAGTCACGAAAAAGAAAAAAAAAAAATGTCATGAAAAGAAGCCATGAAGAGCTATGTGAAAAGAGAAATGATTTGATCTTAATGCTGGGAAGATCATTCCTGGCCTGGAGGCGTGTGAGACTGGTCTGTAGAGAAGGAAGCTCGCTCCCACGGCAGCTCCCCTCGGCCCAGAATTAACAATATTCTATAGGAATAATAAAATAAATGATGTTCGTTTTCAGTTGTCAGAAATCATTTATGAACAGAGCACACACCACTTGCACGCCATAATGTGAAAATGGTAAGTGGTAATAACGTTCCCAATGTCGAAGTCAGAAATGGCAAAGAAAAGAAGGTAGGAAAACAGAAGGAAGGGGCCGGGGAACTGCTATTCTCCTCTTATAAAGTAAGATGTCAGGAATCACTTTTGGAAGCTGATGAAGAAAGAAATAGATATTTTAAAATATTCTCAGGGTTCCAAAGGTGACAAATAAAATAACTAAAAGCATCTATAGAAATACCGGACACTGGGAAAAGAGGGAAGAGTAAGCTCGCACAATCTGTGTTTTTTCAATGGGAAAGTCAATTGGTGTTGTCCAAAGCCAACAACTTGTGCGAATGTGTAAGTCACAGGCAGTCACAGACAATGGAATACAGGAACAGCCACAAGGCTTCCTCTGGGAAGTCGGGAGGGAGGGCAAGGCAGTTGCCTTTCATCATGAGCTCTTCTGTTTTCTTGGTTATTGGGTGATGTGTTACTCAGAGAAAAATATTTTTTTGATGTTTTGCTGTATTCGGATTGCTAAAATTTTGTTGAGGATTTTTGCATCTATCTTCATCAAAGATATTGGCCTGTAATTTTCTTTTTTTTGTTGTGTCTTTATCTGATTTTGGTATCCGAGTTATGTGGCCTCATAGAATGAGTTTGGGAGAATGGCTTCTGTTTCAATGGTTTGGGATAGTTTGAGGAGAATTGGTATTAACTCCTATTTAAAGGTTTGGTAGGATTCAGGTGCAAAGCCATCTGGACCTGGGCTTTTCTCTGTTGGGAGACTGCTGACTACTGCTTCAATCTCGTTGCTTGCTATTGGTCTGTTCAGATTTTCTACCACTTCTTGGTTCAGTCTGGGTAGTTTGTATGTATCCAGAAACTTATCCATATCTTCCAGGTTTTCATATTTGTTGTCATACAGTTGTTTATAATAGTCTCTAATGATTCTTGGTATTTCTGTGGTATCTGTTGTAATGTCTCCTTTTTCATGTCTGATTTTTGTTATTTGGGTCTTCTATCCTTTTTTTTTTTTTTTTTTTTTTTGGTTAACCTAGCTAATGGTTTGTCTATTTTATTTATCTTCTCAAAAAAAACAACTTTTTGTTTCATTGATCTTTTCTATCGTTTTTGGATATCTATTTCATTTAGTTCTGCTCTGATCTTAATTATTTCTTTCTGACTCTGAGAAAAATAAAGATTAAAAATAATATGTCTTGTAGAAAACTTAGAAAATATAGAAAAGTATAAAGGGAAAAGTAAAACTTATTCATAATTCTACTAATCAGAGAGAACCAGCTATGATCCTTATTGGAGGTACGTTTCATATTTCATTATGGTTCTTTTTCTTTTTTTATTATGGTTATTTTTCTTAAATACTACTGTGTATATTTTTGCTGTTTTTCTCTTTTAAATGATAGGTTACATTATAAGCACTTACTTGTGACATAAGTTTTCTTTGTAAACAAGATTTTAAATAACCGTATTTTACTCCATCATCTTATGTACCAAAATTTACGTAATGATTCCTCTAATATTGGATATTTGGGTTGTTTCTAACATATGTTACTATGACAAATTCAAGGGTAAACTTTTTCTTAATGTAAATTTAGTATTCCTACTGATTTCCCTAACATATATTTTTAGAGAGGGGATTATAAGGTCAACATGTGTAAACATTTTTAAAACTCTGTGTTGTAAAATTGCTTTCAGGTAAAACTCTACTTAATTTTTTTTTTTCTTTTGGGACCTACTGGTCTACCCTTCATCATGGTTTGTGCCCTTGGACCTACAGAATGTACTGAAAGTTAATCATGTATTCCGTATTTAGCTGGGAAAAATTCCATTAATGTGTGGCTTTGTTAGCACACTGTAAATATTCACTCTGTAGCTAGGTGTGAAACCACAGGATTTGTGAATTCAAACCACTAATGAGTCCTGAAAACAGCAATCCTGAGAACTGAGTTTAGGGCTGACTTTTGTGCTGATGGCAGGAGGGACGTACTGCTGACTGCATGAGCATGGATGAGCCGCGACACCCAAGGTCAACTGTGAACGTCACCATCTCACCTGATTCTCTCTCTCCTCTCCTGTCCTCTCCCGTCCCCTCCCTGTCCCTTCTTTTCTCTTCCTCCAGTCTTCTATCCTTTCATCCATCTGTCCATCTGTTCATCCCGCCAAGAATTTTAAAGCCTTCTTCAAATGACTGCAGCAGCAGATATCTTTCAGTGCCTCAAAAAGTGAGAAATTTTTCATGATTATACCTCAGGAGACTGAAGACCTCTAGGATACTTAGTCATCAAAAGCGGTCACACAAAATGTGTCTCAGTTCATCCAGGACACAGACAATGTTTATGGGAGGTTAAGAAACACTCCCCAACTTCTGAGAAAATTCGATATTTTTATCTATAGTGAAGAAAGCAGAAAATAATAAAAGATAAATTCAGATCCCAGGATAAAATTCAGATCCCATGTAAACCCAATCTATTTGGGGGCTTTTGTAGAGAATTCAAATGTCCCTAGAAGCTTCCTATCACTGTGCAGGTCAGAATTTGACAAAGTGCAAACAACTGAGGGGAATTGATCTTAAATTGTGGTTGCTCTTCATGCTTTTCCTGGTGCTCTGGTTTTGACAACTTTACTGAGGTGGTGGCTTCCTCACTGTCCAGAGGAAGGGACAGCTGCCCGACTGCTGGTTCTCCCGGATTGTTAATTTCTCTTTGCTTTTGTGGTTCTATCAACCAGGAAGATGCTGCCAAGGCCTGGCTTTATAGTCCTTTTATGAATCCTCTTGGACTGTCCTCTGAAGTCGGCCCAGGCTCGTTCAATATTTGTAAAGTCAGTACCTAAGTCAGCAGGACACCTTGCAGTGTCACCGTGTGCTCCGTGCTGCGTAGGAAATGCTGTAAATGAGGAGATTGTCCTGGACACTGGGTTCTTCGAGTTCGTTGAGGTGACAGGATGTACTTGTAAAAGAGCTGCATTAAAGTCCAAATATGTTAACTATAAATTGCCAATTTACAATAAAAAATATGTTACAGCAAAAGTACAAATTAATAATAATAGTAGGCTATTACTTATCCAACCTTCACTTTGGGAATAGTGGACCACATTTAGGGTGAAGTGTCCAGTAGACCTGAGACCCAGGGAGTTTGTAACTTTATCCTGGGGTCAAATGAATACCATTGGGGCTTTTCGAGTTCAGGAAAGTCAGATCTGTGTCTGAAACTACACTGATACTTCCTTCTTTTCTAGGTTCCAAGGAGGAAAGACTGAGATATAACACCCATCCCAGAATATTGACTGAAAAAAAGTAATGTTAATTCCAGCAGACTTATTGCTGCCGTATTAACCATTAAAACATGGAAGACTAAACTGTCAACTCTGTAGATTAAAAAAAAAGAAAAAAAGCCAGAAAAATAGTCAAGATCTGCTGGGCTGTCTGCAGATAGAGATGTTCTTTAGTCAGTTTCTTGAGCAGAGACTTGTAGTCAAAACAGCTGAAGAAAACGGAGGCGTAACATGGGTTGTGGTATAAGATGGCCTAAAAGAAATGCAGAGAGGAGCTGCATCGAAGAGCTGTGGGGACGAGTAAGTAATAAAGTTGGCTGGATTTTAAACAATAAAAGGAAATGTAGAAAATTGAAAGAAAAAGATGTGTGGCTGAGTAAGATCGAGATGATAAAACGGGACAAATTTGGGTGGGGGAGATGAAAGTGAGACCAACTGCTCCATAAATCAGAGTGTTAGAGGGACTGATAGGCCAAGAAGTGCTCTGGTGACATGGAAAATATAGAAAAACCGAGGCCTGCGTGGAGAGAGGCAGGACAGACGAGGCGGCGGGGACCAGCAGCCAGGAGCAGCACGCACGTGGGGGGCTGGACCCTCACTGC
The DNA here is from genome assembly GCF_000696425.1 of Galeopterus variegatus. Lineage (NCBI taxonomy): Eukaryota > Metazoa > Chordata > Mammalia > Dermoptera > Cynocephalidae > Galeopterus > Galeopterus variegatus. The sequence continues at coordinate 88,145 of NW_007726675.1, read as the reverse complement.
CACCGGCCCCCCCAGCGGCCTCTCCCTCCTGTCCCCGGCCTGCAGGTGGCCAGTGTGCAGAACACAGGGCAGCGGGGGCCAGATGGTGGACCGCGAGGTGGGTGGCTAGAGCTCTGCTGGTGGGGACACTGGATACCCAGGTACCATCCAGTGTGCATTTGGGGTAGAAAATTAACCACCAGATAAGCTGTAGATGTATCAGTTGTCTTTCTCTTGTGTACTGGAGGTGGAGAGGGGTGAGCCGTTATGAGTAGAGAATTCCCTTTCCAGCCTTTCTCTGCCCCCCATGACAGGACTTGGCATGTGCTGTTTCTTAGTTAGGGAGGCTGCATCCAGGGAAGTGGTGTGGGAAGGAAGGAGGAAGAGGATTCTGGGGTGAGGGGGGCCTTCCTGGGACTGCCAGCAGGCCTGGTGGGTGGGAGGCTTACCACAGCGTGTGCTCCGTGGACTGGCCATCCTTACATGGGCACACTGCTGCTGGCTGGATTCACCATTAGGAGGAAGAGTTTTGTCAAGCAGTGACCTTGAATGAAGAACTGCCCAGACCTCTGGTGTCCCGTGTACATGCTCACATCAGAGGAAAACTGCCTACCGACACAGAAACTGGAAGAAGAGGGGGATGGTGAGGGGTAATCTTCCCACAAGTGGGCATTGTGCAGGGTACCATCCCCAGACCTCCCTTCCAAGGAATAGCTGGAAATCCCTATGGATCAAATAAGATGGGACTCTCACATAAGTGATATATTTAGATAGATACATGGGTCAACCCACCTGTTGATCAATCGATGCACAGATAGGTATGTTCATACCTAGAGTCAAGTGTGGCATGCATTTTCAAAACACGTTTTCCATGAGATGATCTTGATAATAACATGTTCACTGAGTGCCTCCTTTGACATTAGGCTGAATGCTTCACATTTAATGGGCACCATGGGCCTCTGCAGCAGGTGACATAAGTTGCTCCCTGGTATGGCTTGGGAGGCTGATACATCCGGATTCTTTTTTTTTTTTTTGGAGCTCCTGCCCAGGGTCTCACTGCCAGGACGCAGCAGAAGCAGGACTGCAACTCAGGCCCTGTCGCTGGAGTCAGGGCTCTAAGCCTCGGTGCTGCTCGGCCTCATCTAGAACAAATTGCCCCTTGTCTCCGGTTTGTGACAAACAAGCAGCATGGGTTGGATTGGGTGTAAAATGCCATCACACTTGATAAAAGATGAGCGACAGAGCATGCTGTGGATAGAGTCGCCAGTTCTAAGGAACTGCAGCTGGAGGGGGCTGCCCAAGGCAGCGGGCCTGGAGGGGCTGAGGAGTGGAGATGCCCTATCCACACCCAAACTGGTAGCACATGTCTCATCCATGTAACAGAGTATGTTCTCCCTGCCCTGTGGCACTCCCTGTGTATCCCGCCTCAGGGACACACTCACGCACCATGTCTGCAGGGGCTGAGGCTACGTGGCCTGCTGCTGCTCCCTGCTGCAAGACAGCCCAAGGGCAGCGGCTTCCACAAGAGGAGAAAGGGACTGTCTTCCTAGGCTGTGATGTGGTCAACATGATCAACCAAGCAATCTACAAGCATGTCGTGCCATGGACAAGCCTTCGGTTTACTTTTAAGAATGCTGCACTCCAGGGTCCTTTGGTTCAGTTAGGACGGGAGCTGCTGGAAGGTGCTCTGCAAATTTATGCAAATCAGCACGTGGCTCAGAGTCAAGAGCTCATTTGTTCTTGGCTTTAGCAGGCAGGACTGGGTTCCTGGGCTGGAGATAGCAGGCCTGTCTTAACGACTGTCTCACCCCTTAGGGTTAATAGTTGCTCAGAACTTTGCTATTTGTTAAATTGTCTGCAAGTCTTTTGACCTGACTGAATCTAATTTGAATTTATAACCAACTGCGACGGGACACTAAAAAATTAAGATCATTAAAAATTAATTAACTTAAAAAGAATTCAGCAGAGTTTAGTTCCATTTGGACCTGGAGTCCTATTAGGGTCTCAGGTCTAGGTTCTATTGAAAGGAGATCCAATAAAGTGGGTTACACTTTAAATTCTGGGAACACTGGTGTTTACCCCCACTAGGCCCCTAGTGAAATTTGCATATCACTTTGGTGACCAAGGCTTGAGTCACTCCCTGGTGATGCTGGTAAATCAGTCCACCAGCTGTTCCTGTGACCTCTAATGCAGCATTTGATGCAGAAGCCTGGGAGGGAAAGAGCTCACTTCCAGCTCCTGGTGCTGAGGACTGATGCCCATATCTGCTGCTGGGGCAGGCCTGTGTCACAGGGGACAATACTGATGCTCAGTTAGCCAGCCGGGGTACTGGGTCACACCGACGGCACAGGGCAGAGAGGGCTGGTGTCCAGGCTCCACGAATCTGTGCCTTCCTCACCACCTCAGTGACCTGAAAGAGAGAGGCCAGTTTGAACAAGCAGGGGGTGTCATTGGCAGCAGCCACCAGGCCACCAAATCTGGCTTCCAATCCAGGCTCTTCCCCTGGCTGAGTGTGTGGACTGGTGTGATGGTTAATTTTAGGTGTCAACTTGGCTGGGCCACTGGGTGCCCAGATAGTTGGTGAAACACTGTTCTGGGTGTTTCGGTGAGGATGTTTTGGATGAGGTAACATTCAGTCCATCTCCGTGGACTGTGAGGAAAGCAGATTGCCCTCCATAACGTGGGGGGGCCTCATCTCTGGGTGTTTCGGTGAGGATGTTTTGGATGAGGTAACATTTAGTCCATCTCCGTGGACTGTGAGGAAAGCAGATTGCCCTCCATAACGTGGGGGGGCCTCATCCAATACACTGAAGACCTGAATAGAACAAAAAGCTGACCTCGACCGGCAAGAGAGAACTTTCCAGCAGACGGCTTTCAGATTGGAGCTGCAGCACTGGCTCTTCCAGGTCTCCAGCTGCTGGCCCACCACAAAGACTTTGGACTGCCAATCTCCATAATTGCATGAGCCAATTCCTTATAAAAAAGCTCTTTCTCTCTCTGTACACACCCTATTGGTTCATTTCTCTGGAGAACGCTGACTAATACAATTGGACTGAGCTTTCTGACTTTTCTGATCCTCATGTGAATCACGGCAGTGCAAAAAGGATAAAGTGGGATGATGGAGGCCAGTGGTCCTTACACTTTAGCAAGGATCACAACCATGCAGAGGTTTGTAAAAGCTCGGATTACTGGGCTTCAGCCAGGGAGATCCTGGTTCAGCAAGGCTGGGGTGAGCCCAGGAGTGTGCATTTCTACATGTTCCCAGGTGGTGCTGCTGGTCTGGGTAGCACACTTGGAGAAACATTGATGTTGACAATAGGCCAGAACAATGTCTGATCTGCTCTAAGTATTTAACTGTGTATTAATCCATGTGCCCTGGAAAATGCTGCTGCTGTGCTAGGGCTGGCTGACTTGCTGGACTCATTTGGTATGGATGGGAGGCAGCTCCCAGGCACCCCTAAACTCATTCACCAGGATTGGTGACTGCAATGAGACCATAAGAGAAGAGCCCAGTGCCCACAGACCCACCCAGATCAGGCCTGTTACAGTCTCTGCCCACACACACACAGCTCTTCACAGATCACCGTGCTCAGGACCTTAGTCTACTCCCATTTGAAGGCCGACCACTGCATTTGCTCAGTGTGGCTGCGTTCCCAGGCTGCAGGCACGAGCCACTGCCATGTGCTCTCACCACGCCCCCAAAATGCACACTAACAGTTCGTGTTCAAAAAAAGAAGGTAGATAAAGTTTACCCAGACTTTGGAGACTTGAAATTTTTACATTTGGCACTTTTTAGGATAACCGAGTATACTTTAGAGGCCTGGTCAAAAATCATGATTGGTTTAAGAGACAATGCCAATTTGGATTGTATTATTGAGGAAAATCAGGGGAATCCGAGAGGCTAGCCTGAATCCTCAGAATCTTTGGGGATTGAGAGCCAGGGCCAAGGGTCCCAAATTTGGAGAACATTCTTTTGAAATTGCACGTTTTATTTTAAAGTGTCTTTGTAAACTCTACAGCACAGCAGGCCATGTCTCCTCCACACTGACGATGGAGTGCTAACTGTGCCTGCTGCCGTATGGTCCCTATCACGCGAGTCTGGCCTCCGTGGCATCTCTGGCCTCTGTGACCTGAGCACCCACAGCAGCAGCACACATGTGGATAACACACCCGCTGCCTGTGGTCACCGCTGTCCACAGCCCAAGGACGTGCCGTCATTTTGCATTATTAGTCATTTATATTTCCCCAGCGCAAACGCAGAAGTGGACCATTGAGCTATGGCCCACAGCTGACACAGTGAGGAGGGTGCGTGTGGGCAGAGAGAGCCCTTGGCAATCGAGCAACTCTGCCCAGGCAGCTCCCTTGACTTGAGGGTTTTTAATGGAGCCCATTGTTGGGGAAACCTCCAGAGCTGTTCTGAAGGAGAGCCTTCCTGTACTTCTGTGGAGAGCGCTGGAGGACTCGGTGAACACAGCCCGGGTCAGCAGCTGCAGCCCAGCCCTGAGGCTCCCAACGCTGCACAAGCTGTGCTGTCAGGGACGCATGAAGGGGGCAGGCTGGGATCAAAGCCCCCAGCTTGATTCCCCCTCTCCTCCTGGGCAGGGGAGCCTAGGTGTCTCCCTGGGTGGACTGTCTTCAGAACTAAATGGGGGTGTTCTGGAGCCATGTGGGGATCCGGCAGGAATGAGGGCTCTGCTTCAACAGGTCTGGGTTGTACGTGAAGGTGTGTGTTTCTAACTGGCTCTGGGAGATGCTACTGGTCTACAGACCACGCCTGAGTGGCAGGGCTCTAGTCTAGACGGACGCTTCTCTAGATGGAGGTGAAAGCCGACTTTTGAATTGTGGAGGGAATTTGGAATAGAGAAAGTTCTCCATTGTTTCCTAACTTCCATTTGCACTGGTTTTTATCTCTTAATGGCAAACTCTTTAATGTTTCAGACCATACCGCATGTGCAGCCTCAGCAGCACTTGGCAAAAATGTCAATGTGCCATTAATTAATGACCTATTGAATGCATGAGGTCAGGGATGTCTCCCATGAAAGTGTTTTTGACAATGGGGCAGGTTTTTTAGTTTGGTAAAACAGGAGGCTAATGCTTACATGTGGGTCTGACAAGAGATTTCCAAGTATTTTCCAGCACCAAGAGTCTTAGAGCATCTTTTGCCCAGCGACTTCTCAGCTGGTACTGCTCAGGCCTGGCCCAGGTTCTCCTAACATCTGATGTTAAACACGCCACATGCATACTGATGTCAGTCCCTTTAGAGGTCTCCTTTGCTCCAGCCACTCACTCCTGGTGGAAGCCAAGGTCCTTGTCTCAAATCTGCACTGTCTTTCCATTTCCACCCTCCTAACTCCCAATGACAATCACGTCCCAGTAGGACTGTGGGCCCTTGGCCGCTATGACTCCTGTGGTGTTAGGAGTCCCCTCTTTGTGCTTTTGATGTCCTCTCCCCTCCCTTCTTGTGCTTTAACTGCAATAGGCTCCATTCTGCCTACTTTAAATCCACACAGTCACTGTCTTCTCCCTGTCCTATGTTTAATGCTTTGCTGTCCTGTTACCTAACTGCCTCCAGCACGTCCATTCCAAGCCCTAGCTCTTCCTCCTTCCGGGTGCACTGCAGCCTCACCTTCTCCACGACTCCCTTCCAGTCGGGGGCCCACAGCTGCCCTCCGTCCTGCTGTGCACACGCCTGCCTTCTTCAGTCGCAGCCAGAGACGTCTTCACTTCCACCTTTCTCTCCCACATGCTTGTGCACATGTCTTTTTTCTACTCTCTTATTAGTTTGGAAGGGCCCTGGTATGCCTGTGTCCCTCTCCAGAGAGTTTGGTCTGGTGACTTGCACACGTGTTGCCAGAAGGAATCGCCACTGCACCTCTACCTGGCTGCTCTCCCTTTACAGCGAGGATGCAAAAATCTCCAGCTCTGGAAAATATCCCTATGTTTGGCCCCTATGGCACAGTTCACAGTACACAATGACTCTGTAGCACTTGCACATTAAATGGACAAAGAAGCTTTTTGTTTTTTTTAAATTTAAATTCACTGAATGTGTCTCTGGTTAGAAAACAGAAAGACCTCCTTTCTTTGTCAAAGAAGTGACCTTTAAAAACCAGTCTTGCAGATGACACAGGATAAACTAAATGCCAATATTTGGCATTTATAGTTTACACTGGCCAACCACATCTGCTAACCTTGGGGATGCTCTCCCATGCCATGAGGCTTTGCATGTTATTTGAAAGGGAATACAGAGGCTTAGAATTTTGGAATTTCATTAGTAACCCCCAAAGGCACGGGTGCTAAGTATTTCTATCAGCCTGATGGCTTGGGGCCCTGGGCTAATGAATGGCTCTTGGATATTCTTACAGTTTATTTTTACATGCTCTGACTGCAACCGCACACTTAGCTAACTCATTTTAAATAGGAAGTTTGAAAACAGATTGCATACCTTCGAGTGCAGGCGGGCACTTGCCAGTGTCCTGCTTTCTTTCTGAGTTACTGTTGGAGCTTTGGCTGAAAACAGAGAAGCATTTTTTGTGACTTGGAGAAGAGCAGGAAGTGGTGAGAGGTGTGTGGTGAACCATCAGGGCAGAAAATACAAAGCTGTTTGAAGGCATCTGCCCCAGGGACTGCTCTGTAATTTCCCCAGACAAGGCAACTGAGCCTTTTCTTGGAAAAAACCTGAGAATGTCGCTGCCTTCAGCCCGCACAGAGGTGGGAGAGTCCCTGGGGGTGGTGCGGGGGGGGGGGG
>NW_007726675.1:75533-80421 GCF_000696425.1 Galeopterus variegatus | reverse complement strand
AGTAATTTTCTCTAAGTTTATCCATGTTGCTGTGAATGGCAGAATTTCATCCTGTTTTCTTTTTATTTTTTTATGGCAGAGTAATATGCCACTGTGTATATATACCACATTTTCCTTTCTGTTTATTTATTTATTNGGGGGGGCGCGGCAGGTGGGAGGGAAGCTTGGCCCTGGGTCTCCATGGCGGGTGGCGGCTGCCCAGGGCCCCCTGTGCAGTTGCCCAGGTCTGGTGCCGATGCCCTGTGGCTGAGGCCAGGCCACACATCTGGATTAGCTGGTTGAGAGGCCTGGCTGGTTGCCTCGGGCAGTGAAGGCTGATGAGGCTTTCACCAGGATGGTCCCTCAGGTTGCTGGCCCAGGTCTTGACGGACTGAATATGAGCTGGAATTGTACCCTGCATCCTGCAAACTTCCAGTCCCAGACTTTGCTGTCTGCTGTAGGGGTGATTTCAGTTCAAAACTGAACAAGTGGACTTTAGTATCAGCACAAGGTACTGTTTGGGCTCCCGGTATAGACAAAGTGGGTTAGTCCAGGTTTTGTGGACCTGACACTGGGGGGCTCCCTACAAAAAATAAAACCACAACAGAAACTCTGGATGGCACCTGAAAGGGATGGAGGTGGAACATGGGCCCTCAGCAGTCTTAAGCCACTTCTGTTCAACCCCCTTCCCTCGTCAAGTTTAAGAAAAGGTATAATGATGACCTCCATCACTAAGACTCCTCTCCATGCCATGGGTGGCCCGTACAGGGGAAGAATCTTGAGGCCCAGTCATCATTCAAGTCACAGAAGTTCCATGCCATAGCTAGTGATGTGGTTCTAGAACATTCCAGAAGCACCGTTACCAGGCTTTGGCAATGGCATTTATCTTAAAATAATATCGCCATATGTGATAGTACATAATATGTAATAGAAAAACATACATATATCATTTCATAATTATTGCACAATAACTATTTTCTTCTTAGTTTGAATGCAAGTTTTAAAATAACTGTAATAATAATTCTGAAGTGTGCTATGGTCTGAATGTGTATCTCCCCCCGAAATTTGTATGTTGAAACCTAACTCCCAACTTGATGGTATTAGGAGGTGGGGCCCTTGGAAAAAGGTTAGGTCATAAGGGTGGAGTCCTCTATGAGTGGGATTAGTGCCCTTATAAAAAAGGACCCCAGAGAGCTACCTTGCACCTTCCACCACGTGAGGACTCAGCAAGAAGGCACCGTCTGTGAAGCAGGAAGCGGGTCCTCACTGGACAGTGAATACCAGAGCACCTGGATCTTGGACCTCCAGCCTCCAGAACAGTGAGAAATAAATTTCTGTTATTTGCAAGCCACCCAGTATGTGGTATTTTTGTTATAGCAGCCCAAACGGACTAAAACAGAATAAGGAAGGCTTTTCTAAGAAAGACAGAAAACCTAGAAAAAATTGACACACATAAAAATAAAATAACGTGGGTAATACACAGCATACACCAAGTCAAATGACATATCAAAAACTGGGAAAATATTTGCAGCTCATATTGTAGACAAAGGGCTAATTTTCCTAATTTATGAAGAACACTTACAAATCAATAACAAAAAGGCCGATAGTCCAAAAGGATAGGAGTAAAAAATATTAATAAATAGTTCTCAGACACAAGAATACAAATAGCTTTCAAATACATGGAATGAGTCTCTACCTCCCTTGAAATAAGAGACATACAAATTAAAGCTCTATACGAATAATTTTAAAGTGCAGTGTTTTTTTGTTTGTTTTTTCTTTTTTCTTTTTTGTTTTGTGACAAAACAAAATTGGCAAACTGAGTCTAAATGTAGGAAATCCAAAGGGCCCTCCAAAGCCAAGGTAATCTTGAAGAAAAATAATTAAAACTGGAAGAGCCGTACTACCAGAGGAAAGATCTGTTAGAAAGTTGAGGGAGTAAGACAGTGTGGTATTTGCACAAAGACAGGCAGATCAATGTAACAGAAGAAATGTGGTCTAGGAACAGAGATGTGTGGTCATACGTATGGTCACTTGATTTATGCAAAAAAAGACACTGAAGTACAGAGGGAAAAGATTTTTCCTCTATAAAAAATACTTATTCAGGGCCGGCCTGGTGGCGCACTGGATAGTGCGCCGCTTGGGAGCGTGGCGGTGCTCCCGCTGAGGGTTCGGATCCCATGTGGAGACCGGTTCCTGCTCACTGGCTGAGCACGGTGCGGGCGCAACCCCGAGGGTTGCGATCCCGTTACCGGTCAGTAAAAAAGACAAAAAGGAAAAAAAAATACTTATTCAATTAGATATCCGTATGGAAAAGAATTTATTTTGACCCCTACCTCCTTTTAAACTCAGAATGAATTGCAGGTGNTGTCCACAGCCCAAGGACGTGCCGTCATTTTGCATTATTAGTCATTTATATTTCCCCAGCGCAAACGCAGAAGTGGACCATTGAGCTATGGCCCACAGCTGACACAGTGAGGAGGGTGCGTGTGGGCAGAGAGAGCCCTTAGCAATCGAGCAACTCTGCCCAGGCAGCTCCCTTGACTTGAGGGTTTTTAATGGAGCCCATTGTTGGGGAAATCTCCAGAGCTGTTCTGAAGGAGAGCCTTCCTGTACTTCTGTGGAGAGCGCTGGAGGACTCGGTGAACACAGCCCGGGTCAGCAGCTGCAGCCCAGCCCTGAGGCTCCCAACGCTGCACAAGCTGTGCTGTCAGGGACGCATGAAGGGGGCAGGCTGGGATCAAAGCCCCCAGCTTGATTCCCCCTCTCCTCCTGGGCAGGGGAGCCTAGGTGTCTCCCTGGGTGGACTGTCTTCAGAACTAAATGGGGGTGTTCTGGAGCCATGTGGGGATCCGGCAGGAATGAGGGCTCTGCTTCAACAGGTCTGGGTTGTACGTGAAGGTGTGTGTTTCTAACTGGCTCTGGGAGATGCTACTGGTCTACAGACCACGCCTGAGTGGCAGGGCTCTAGTCTAGACGGACGCTTCTCTAGATGGAGGTGAAAGCCGACTTTTGAATTGTGGAGGGAATTTGGAATAGAGAAAGTTCTCCATTGTTTCCTAACTTCCATTTGCACTGGTTTTTATCTCTTAATGGCAAACTCTTTAATGTTTCAGACCATACCGCATGTGCAGCCTCAGCAGCACTTGGCAAAAATGTCAATGTGCCATTAATTAATGACCTATTGAATGCATGAGGTCAGGGATGTCTCCCATGAAAGTGTTTTTGACAATGGGGCAGGTTTTTTAGTTTGGTAAAACAGGAGGCTAATGCTTACATGTGGGTCTGACAAGAGATTTCCAAGTATTTTCCAGCACCAAGAGTCTTAGAGCATCTTTTGCCCAGCGACTTCTCAGCTGGTACTGCTCAGGCCTGGCCCAGGTTCTCCTAACATCTGATGTTAAACACGCCACATGCATACTGATGTCAGTCCCTTTAGAGGTCTCCTTTGCTCCAGCCACTCACTCCTGGTGGAAGCCAAGGTCCTTGTCTCAAATCTGCACTGTCTTTCCATTTCCACCCTCCTAACTCCCAATGACAATCACGTCCCAGTAGGACTGTGGGCCCTTGGCCGCTATGACTCCTGTGGTGTTAGGAGTCCCCTCTTTGTGCTTTTGATGTCCTCTCCCCTCCCTTCTTGTGCTTTAACTGCAATAGGCTCCATTCTGCCTACTTTAAATCCACACAGTCACTGTCTTCTCCCTGTCCTATGTTTAATGCTTTGCTGTCCTGTTACCTAACTGCCTCCAGCACGTCCATTCCAAGCCCTAGCTCTTCCTCCTTCCGGGTGCACTGCAGCCTCACCTTCTCCACGACTCCCTTCCAGTCGGGGGCCCACAGCTGCCCTCCGTCCTGCTGTGCACACGCCTGCCTTCTTCAGTCGCAGCCAGAGACGTCTTCACTTCCACCTTTCTCTCCCACATGCTTGTGCACATGTCTTTTTTCTACTCTCTTATTAGTTTGGAAGGGCCCTGGTATGCCTGTGTCCCTCTCCAGAGAGTTTGGTCTGGTGACTTGCACACGTGTTGCCAGAAGGAATCGCCACTGCACCTCTACCTGGCTGCTCTCCCTTTACAGCGAGGATGCAAAAATCTCCAGCTCTGGAAAATATCCCTATGTTTGGCCCCTATGGCACAGTTCACAGTACACAATGACTCTGTAGCACTTGCACATTAAATGGACAAAGAAGCTTTTTGTTTTTTTTAAATTTAAATTCACTGAATGTGTCTCTGGTTAGAAAACAGAAAGACCTCCTTTCTTTGTCAAAGAAGTGACCTTTAAAAACCAGTCTTGCAGATGACACAGGATAAACTAAATGCCAATATTTGGCATTTATAGTTTACACTGGCCAACCACATCTGCTAACCTTGGGGATGCTCTCCCATGCCATGAGGCTTTGCATGTTATTTGAAAGGGAATACAGAGGCTTAGAATTCTGGAATTTCATTAGTAACCCCCAAAGGCACGGGTGCTAAGTATTTCTATCAGCCTGATGGCTTGGGGCCCTGGGCTAATGAATGGCTCTTGGATATTCTTACAGTTTATTTTTACATGCTCTGACTGCAACCGCACACTTAGCTAACTCATTTTAAATAGGAAGTTTGAAAACAGATTGCATACCTTCGAGTGCAGGCGGGCACTTGCCAGTGTCCTGCTTTCTTTCTGAGTTACTGTTGGAGCTTTGGCTGAAAACAGAGAAGCATTTTTTGTGACTTGGAGAAGAGCAGGAAGTGGTGAGAGGTGTGTGGTGAACCATCAGGGCAGAAAATACAAAGCTGTTTGAAGGCATCTGCCCCAGGGACTGCTCTGTAATTTCCCCAGACAAGGCAACTGAGCCTTTTCTTGGAAAAAACCTGAGAATGTCGCTGCCTTCAGCCCGCACAGAGGTGGGAGAGTCCCTGGGGGTGGTGCG
>NW_007726675.1:72641-74533 GCF_000696425.1 Galeopterus variegatus | reverse complement strand
TTACCGGTCAGTAAAAAAGACAAAAAGGAAAAAAAAATACTTATTCAATTAGATATCCGTATGGAAAAGAATTTATTTTGACCCCTACCTCCTTTTAAACTCAGAATGAATTGCAGGTGGATGGATTAAAGTTCTAAATATGAAAGTCAAAAACAATAGGATTAAAAGAAAACGGCATCTTCATGACCTTGGAGCAGGCAAACATTTCTTAAACAGGACACAAAAGGTGCATAAAGGGGAAAAACTGGCAAGTAGGACACTACTGAGATTAAGCATTTCTGCTCCTCAAAAGATAACATTATCAGAGCGAAAAGGCAACCTCAGAATGGGAGAAGACCTTTACAATATGCAGATCTGACAAAAAACTCATATCCACAATATATAAAGAACTCTTACAAATCAATAGGAAAGGACAAAAAACTCAGTAGAAAAATGGGCACATCCCTCAAAAGGAAACCCAAATGTCCATAAGCACATGAAAAGGTACTCAACTTTATTAGTCATCAGGGGAAACCACAAGGTGATATAATCACACACAGCCACCAAATTGGCTAAAGAGGAAAAAAAAAATGACAAGGGCCAGTGTGGGGAGGGTGTGGAACAACCCTGTGCACTGCTGGTGGGGGTCATGCTGGTGCCGCCAGGCTGGGGAGCTGTCTGGCAGTACCTATTAATGCTGAGCACATGCCTACCCTTTGACCCAGTACAGGGTCAAATGGGGTCAGGGTGGGGCGGGGTTAGTGGGGGAAGCAAGAATGTCACATGAATGGATTTAGTTCGTGCATGCGTCAGTATGTGGGATATACTTCAATATAAAGTTCAAAGAAAGAGTACCATGAAAAATTAAACTACCCTGAGGTTTCAGAGACAAAGAAATATGGGAACACTGGTGTGGGAAAGAGACATTCTCATACACTGCTGGCAGGAGTTTAAAATGGTGCAACATCGGAGAAAGGCCATTTTGCATTTTTTATCAAAATAGCAGATGCAATCCTACCTCGTGTTACCACAGAGGGACTTGCAAAATGACATCTTTTTGTGTGCAAAGCAAAACATTGGGAACAACTTAAATGTCCCCCATTAAGTGACTAGTTACCTAATTCTCCATGGATTAGTATGTGGTCACACAAACCAGGCAGCACGCTTTTGGTGTACAGGCACAATCTCCAAGGCAACGGGGGAACCATACACCATATTCCATATACCCTTCCTTGTGTGTCTTTGCATTTAGAAACACATGAATGTATCACCTGTGATCATAGAATAATATAATTTTGTATTATTTTCTCACTTGAAATATTCTGTATGCTTTCCCAAGTTCCCAGTTTTCCTGCTTATTTTAAATTATGGTTCTTATAGTTGTTATTATGTCATTGAATTGATGTACCATAATTAACCCAGACATTCTCCTACATTTAGGTGATTTTTTACTATTATGATTTATTTCACCCCTTCTTATTTATTTTCTGGAGACTACCCTCTAAGGAGTGGACCTCCGGGTCCCATCATTGGGCTCTGTCTTATTCTGTTTGAGCTGCCAAAATAAAGTACCCTAGTCCAGGTGGCTTATAAACAACAGAAATTTATTTCTCATAGTTCTGGAGCCTGGAACTATGAGATCAAGTGGCCAGCAGGGTCAGGTTCTGGTGAGTCCTTCTGGCGGCTGCAGAACGCTGTCATCTCCCTGTGTCCTCACATGGCAGAAGGGGCAGGGCAGCTCTCTGGGGTGCCCACTATAAAGGCATCCCGCGCATGAGGGGATGACCTCATCACCTCATCACCTCCCAAAGGCCCCCACTCCTAACACCATCACCTTGGGGTTTAGGATTCAGACATACAAATTCTGGGAGACGCGAAAGCAGGCTCCGTTTCAGGCCTCGGGATGGATTGCC
>NW_007726675.1:23702-71925 GCF_000696425.1 Galeopterus variegatus | reverse complement strand
GTCCTCACATGGCAGAAGGGGCAGGGCAGCTCTCTGGGGTGCCCACTATAAAGGCATCCCGTGCATGAGGGGATGACCTCATCACCTCATCACCTCCCAAAGGCCCCCACTCCTAACACCATCACCTTGGGGTTTAGGATTCGGACATACAAATTCTGGGAGACGCGAAAGCAGGCTCCGTTTCAGGCCTCGGGATGGATTGCCCTGTGCCTTTCCTCTGTCGCCGACACGTTGGGCAGGATAAGCGCTCACCGGTTTAGCAAACCCCAGCTGGCCTTTCATAGCTCTGCTTTTTTAGGTTAAGGACAGGCTCAGAAAGGGTGACAACAGTCATTGCTCAGATGACGGAGAGCAGAGCAGAGGAATCGTGCACACTGCTCGTGGAAGCGCCTCTTGGTGACACTGTGCCAGGTGGTCGTGCAGCCTGCCTTTCTTTCTGGGGTCCGAGAGAAGTTCGAATTCTGCTCTTCTAGAAAGAGGCCTCCTAATTATCTGGTGTAAGGAGAGAAGCCCTTGGAGGGGAAAACGCAAGAAACCTGCTGTGGTTACTGCGAGTGTGAAGTGAGCCCCAACGATGAATGGTCAGGCCTCGGGCGACAGCGCGAGTCAGACGTCCCCGCTTCTCTCCTGGGCGTCTTTCCTGCCGGGTGGAGCTCTTGCATGCCCGGCAGGAGGTCTGTTGGGGTCACTCCGCACACAGGCACTCCCAGTGCCCCTCCCAGACGCTGTCCCCAAGAGGGTAGAGCTCCTGAGCAGCCAGGCCAGGGAATATTGGTCACCGAGAGGAAGAGGTGCCACCGCCACTCCCCCACTTTGCACGGTGTGGCCTCCAGCTTCCAACTTTCTTCACTTCCCCCACCCTTAATCCATGGCACTGGGCAGCTGAATGGACGACACAGGCTGGCCATTGCATTTCGGGTGCCTTCCCGGTGACTCCCTGCCCCATCCCCATGGCTCGGCTCTGCTGGCCCCTCTTTCTGTCCACTCTCCCCGCAGCTGCCCACCCACCTCTGCCCAGCTCATGGGGCTGGAGCAGCTTTCCCGTAACTGTTTCCTCCGGCTTCTGCCCATGGCTTGTTGTCTTTGACTCACATGCCACCTCTTTTAGAGAAGCCTTCCCTCCTCCCACCGCACCCGCAGTCCTGTCCCCTCACAGTCTCCTCGTCCTGCCGATGCCTTCTATACTGCTCTGGTTGTCCATTGCTGCGTAGAAAAGCACCCAAAGGCTTAGTGGCTGGAAAGAACAATATGTTATTCCCTCGCACAGTGCTGTGGGCTGGCTGGGCTCAGCAGAGAGGGCCTCCCTTGAGGTTTCTGATGCAACCAGAAGTGCCCAGGCCTGGAGACATCTGAAGGCTCTGCTGAGTGGATGTCCGGGACGGCGCCTTCGTGCACATGCCTGGCAGCAGATGTTGGTTGTCAGCTGTCAGCTCACTCGGGCTCCCAGATAGTGTCCCCATGCACGCTCTCTGCATGGCTGGCTTCCGCCAGCATGGTGGCTGGGTCCCAAGAGGGAGCGTCCCAAGGGCCAGGTCCTAAGAGCTGCAAAGCCTCTTATGACCTACCCTGGGAAGAGCTGGAACTTGCATTGGTTGAGTAATTCACTGAGGCCAGCCTAGATGCAAGTGAAGGGGGATCAGACACCTTGATGGGCATTTGCAAGGCCATACTGCAGAAGAGACAGTGGGATGCGAGATGGTGTCAACCTCTACTCAACTTACCTGAAGTCACTACTTTCATTTCTTTATTTTCTTGCCCACCCCACTGGATTGGAAGCTCAGGACAGCAAGGGTCTGTCTGAATAACTCACAGCTGGGCCTCAGCCTCCAGAACATCCATGCTAAAGTGGAAAAAAAAAATTCCCTGTTGCATTTTGATAGGGAGAAAAACTCTATCTGATTAATGTCAAAGCAATAACATTTTAGTAGAGGAAGGAAAAGCGTAAGTAGTGGGGATTGCTGTTAAATATTTAAGGACCAACTGCTCCTTTACCCTCATTCATTTTTTTCATTCAACAGATATTAAATGGCATTCCTACTGCATGCCAGAAGTAGCACTGAGTTCTAGGGATTAAAAAAAAAAAATGTGAAAGACACCCCCACCCCACCCTCTGCAGTGCTCTCTCTGTTGGTGAATTCCCACGTAGTGATATTACTGGTAGTGATATTACTCACCCTTCACTGGCCATGTGCTCCGTGCCAGGCATTGCATCAACATATGTTGAATTCTTAGAACAACCTTGTCAGTTGGCCGTCAGCATTCTTACTTGATAGACATGGGTTCTGAGGTTTAGAGGGGCTGAGTGGCAAGCCCATGACTCTCCAGCTCCTGTTCCTCACCATCATAGCATGCTGCCACCGAGTGGCACTACCTACATCAATGGCAGCTGTTCATGTTATCGGGCCTGCTGAAGTCACACGGTCTGACTGCTGCTCCAGGTCAGGCACCCACATGGGGAAGGGCTGCGAGGAAGGAGGTGGGCAGAGCTAAAGAGGGCAGCTAGTGGGCACCCCAGGTCAGGTGATGGGACTGATGGGAGCTCATTTCATCTCCACAATCAACAGTCCATAGAAAAGAGTCTACAAATGAAATCTGGCCTATGACTAAGGAGTCAGCAAAGTCTGTGAAGAGGTTTGCGTGAAGAACTAACCTGCTTGGTGCCAAGTTTGTTTATTCTTGGCTAAAAATGACTTCCTGTTTCTAGGAAAAGAGGCCCTTGATGAACATAAAACATTTCTTACAAAACAACTTTTTGCTGAGCTCAGGCCCTGTGACTCAGTGTCATATGGATTATATTTCCTATAACATGCTCTGTGCTGAAAAATCAAGGGTAGAAGTGTTGAATGGGGGCTTTTGGTCGTGGGCTGTGCCTGGTGTAGATGGGCTGTTGCTGCACACTCCTTCCTGTAGGGATGGAACGCCAGGCCAGGGGCCCTTTCCTGCTGTGCTCCGGGGGCCTTGGGCCGCCACAACAAGCACCAGAGGCAGGGTCACTCAAACAACAGAAATTCATTCTCACACAGCCCTGGAGGCTGGAAGTCCGAGAACAAGGTGTTGGGTAGGGTTGGTTCCTGCAGGGGCTGTGAGAGGCAATCTGTTCCAGGCCTCTCTTAAAACACAGAGTGCTGGGCCCCCTCGTGGTCCACGCTGTGCACACCCACGTCTCTGTGCTGGCAGCTAGAAGGAGTGGACCCAGCATTGCCTGAGCCCTCAGGTGAAAGGACTTGGAGAGAGCTGGTGTAGTGCTTGCCTTCTTGGCTCTTGATGGCTATTTTTCTGCTGTTTTGACTATCACCTGAGAGTGAGACAGTGTGAATGGGGCTTGAGACAGCTCTCAGTTCTTCCCGGTCAGTCCTCATGGCACCCCTAGCCCAGCATGCTTTGCTGCTGATGACTTCCACCTGGGACCTTCACTAGGTCCTTGCCCCCAGGCTGACATGAACCACCCGTGCAGAGAGAGGAAGTGACTAGGATTTCTATCTACCAGGGCAGCTCGCAGCCCAGGGCCAGCTGGTGCAGAGGTGAGAGCCTGGCTCCCTTTCTCCAGGGGAAGCTTCCAGGGGAAACCTTGGGGCAAGATCAGTGCTGAGATCGGTGGGATCAGGCCGGGGCAGGGCTCTGCCTGGACACACACCCCACTCTGCTGTGTGCTGCCACCCAGAGCACATCCTTTAGAAATCACATGAATCCACACTTCAGCTGGGCCCTGTGACTCTGACTCACAGCACCAGCACGGTGCCGGACACGGAGCAGGTGTGGAGGAAATGCCTGTGGGTGAACAAGGAGCAAGGAGAATCCCCTTTCTTGGGGCACTTGTTCTCTGCCAGATACCAGGCAGGCTCCTGCCCACATGAGTGCTCGGGAATTCCCCACTGGCCCCTCGGGTGAGCAGTTTATCCCCAGGCTGCGGAAGAGGAACAGGGCAACAGGTGAATCACGTGGTCTCAACCCAGGTCTGTGTCATCCCAGAACCCGTACATCTGTTCCCATGGCCTTGGGTGAGGGACTTCACCTCCCTGTGCCTTGGATTCCTCTGTGTAAATTGGGAGTGCTGTTTGTGAAGTTTTCATGCAAAGCACAAACACAGTGGTGACTGCTGGCTCAGTACACTGGGGAGGACTCGATGAAGTGCATTTGTACATCCACATGTGCACATACAGATGCACACACAGACACACATGCACACACAGACACAGACGTGCACACACAGACACACATGCACACACACATGCACACACAGACACAGACATGCGCACACAGACACACATGCACACACAGACACACATGCACACACACATGCACACACAGACACAGACATGCACACACAGACACACATGCACACGCAGACACACATGCACACACACACATGCACACACAGACACATGCACACACAGACACACACGCACACACAGACACACATGCACACACAGACACACAGACACACATGCACACACAGACACACATGCACACACA
Source organism: Galeopterus variegatus (assembly GCF_000696425.1). Classification (NCBI taxonomy): domain Eukaryota; kingdom Metazoa; phylum Chordata; class Mammalia; order Dermoptera; family Cynocephalidae; genus Galeopterus; species Galeopterus variegatus. The sequence goes on along the minus strand of NW_007726675.1, from coordinate 67,452 downwards.
TGCACACACAGACACATGCACACACAGACACACGCACACACACACACACACACATGCACACACAGACACACATGCACACACAGACACACAGACACACATGCACACACAGACACACAGACACACATGCACACACAGACACACAGACACACATGCACACACAGACACACAGACACACATGCACACACAGACACACACGCACACACAGACACACATGCACACACATGCACACACAGACACATGCACACACAGACACACGCACACACAGACACACACACATGCACACACAGACACACACGCACACACAGACACACATGCACACACAGACACACACACGCACACACACATGCACACACAGACACACATGCACACACAGACACAGGCGTGCACACACAGACACACTTGCGCACACACATGCACACACAGACACACATGCACACACAGACACACATGCACACAGACACAGGCATGCACACACAGACACACATGCACACACATACATGCACAAACAACATACACACACGTACACCCGACACACACATGCACACAATATGTGCATAATGCATGCACCCATACATATATGTATGCATAAATGGGGGTGGCTCTGTGCCTTGTTCAGGCTTCTGACAAAAATACAAGAGACTGGCAGCTTAAACAACAACCTATTTCTTACAGTTCTGGAGGTTGGAAGTGCAAGATCAAGGTGCTGACAGATTCGGTGTCTGGCAAGGGCCCCTTCCTGGTCATAGATGGCCACGTTGTCTCTGTGTCCTCACATGGAAGAAAGGGTGAAGGATTCTCTGGTGCCTCTTTTACAACTGCTCTAATCCCATTCATAAGGGATCCCCTCTTGTGACTTAATACCTCCCAGAGGCTCCACCTCCTAAAAGCATCACATTGGGATTAGGGTGCTTCAATGTGTGAATTTTGGGGGCACATTCAAGCCGTTGCATTCTGTACCTTCATTGGCAGGCTCAGTTCCTCCCAGGCTCTAAGGTCCCCCAGGCTGGGGGGAAGGACATAGGCGCCCCTTTCAATGGGTAAGTGGCAAGTTCATAGAGCATGGGACATCTCACATGGGGGGCAAACTGCAAAGACCCCTGTGGGGATGCAGTCTTCCGTACTAACTAATTGAATGGTTGGATCCCAACCAGAGAGCACCTGTACAACCCAAGTGGTGGGTTGGAAACCTGGAATCAGAAAGGCCTCAAAGGGCAGGAGTTCTGGCCCCAGGGAAGTGTCATGGGTATTTCTTTCGGGATGCAGAAAAGTCAGAAAGAATTAGGGGCTGGGGGGAAGGACATAGGCGCCCCTTTCAATGGGTAAGTGGCAAGTTCATAGAGCATGGGACATCTCACATGGGGGGCAAACTGCAAAGACCCCTGTGGGGATGCAGTCTTCCGTACTAGCTAATTGAATGGTTGAATCCCAACCAGAGAGCACCTGTACAACCCAAGTGGTGGGTTGGAAACCCGGAATCAGAAAGGCCTCAAAGGGCAGGAGTTCTGGCCCCAGGGAAGTGTCATGGGTATTTCTTTTGGGATGCAGAAAAGTCAGAAAGAATTAGAAGGGTTGCGATCCGTTGCCGGACACGAAAAAAGACAAAAAGGGGAAAAAAAAAAAAAAAAGTTACTGGGTGGTGCCACACCTGAGGTGGCAAGGCCACCCCCTCTTTGGAGGTGGGGGCCTTGAGACAACCTCTGAGGCCACATCTCCCAGAGCTCAAAGCCTGAGGCTGCCCGCCAGGTTTTGTTGACTGTCCTGTTTCTAGGTGTTTTCCCAAGCACACAGTGGTGGCTACGCTCCTCAAGTGCAGTTTGCAAATTCTAGCAGGGAGAAAGCTGTGCTGGGTGGTGTCCAGAAAACCTCAGCCCTCTGGCTTGCAGCAGTGGGCATTGTGAGACCAGAATAGGCAGATGGAGCCGGCAGGGGGTGCCTGAGCTGAAGTGAGGGACAGGGGCTGCTTTTGTCCTAGATTCCTTCTCTTTAGTTAAGGGCTGTGTCTCATTATCTGGCCCACCCCAAATCCTCGTGGGCACTGGGGCCATTGTCTGGTGTGCAAATCCTTAACAAAACATACTGAGTTGCAGCAAATGGTTTCCTTAGCACTTTGCATCGGCACCTTCCGTGTTTCCCAATACGTCCCCGCTGACTCCTCTCCTGCCCTCCGCTCTGGTTCTAGCCCCCTCTGTGCTCCAGTGCACGGCCCTCCTTCGTGGTGGCTCTTCTCTGGCCTCCGTCTTAGCAGTGGCTTTCTCCACAGAAAGAACAAAGACCTCTATCTGCCTTCAGGGAACTTCAGGAAACTCCTTAAATTGTGTTGGGACAATTTTCTAGCTGTGCTCTTTTCCCTAATTAGCCTGATGTACTTAAAGTTCCTTAAATTGTGTTGGGACAATTTTCTAGCTGTGCTCTTTTCCCTAATTAGCCTGATGTACTTAAAGTTCAATTCTCAAAACTCTCACAGTGCTCTACTTTTCTCTTCTGTAGAAAGATGATGATATTAACCAGCCTCTCCGTCTACAGGGCTGCATGGCCAATGGTAAATTTCCAGTGATGGGTGAGCCCTGTGCTAGGAGGCTTTCCCACACTAGCCCTGTGGTCCTCACAACGACCCTGCCCACGGGGAAACTAAGGCACAGAGAAACTAGCTCATAGTTGGTGATGGGTAATTGGTCAAGAGTTTTAAACATGTCTGCAAATTCTTGGACACTTACCATGCAGAGGTGAAGTCTCACTCTCCTCCCCTGACTATGAGCTGGCGTTAGTGGTGGAAAGGACGGTGTGTGACTTTGAGGCTTGATTAGACAAGGTGACATGGCTTTGGCCTGACTCTCTCAGGACCCTGTTCTTGGATCCCAGCTGCCATGCTGGGAGGAAGCCCAGTGGCCACATGGTGAGGCCTCAATCACAGAGGTCCCAGCCGATGGCTGACGCCCCTGCCCGGTGCATCAGCGAGAGGTGAATCCTTCAGACCCTCCCGCTTCTAAGCCACCCCTGCTGATGCTAAGAGAGCAGAGACAAGCTGTCCCTGCTGGGCCCTGCCCAAATTGCAGACTCAGGCACAAAATAAACCTTGTAGTTCTCTTAAGAGACGACATTTTGTCATGGTTTGTTACCCAGCAATAGGTGGCCAGAGATCTGGGGCTGGGATCTAAACCCAGGTCTGTATGTCTTCAGGGTGAGAAGAAAAGTAAGATGAAGAGGCTGACCATGTCCTCCGTGTTCTACGTCTGCTGCCTAATTTTCCTCTGGCCCAGCCTCGTGAAGCTGGAGCCCCAGCAGCTGACGGTCCTGAGGGCTGCCCGGTGCTAAGTGCCTCACTCCCTGTGCGTGGTGTGCTGCCACCGTGGCTCTGACCCTGGCAGCCCCTGGTCGGTGTTCAGAGCTGTTGGGCTCAGTCGGTCTAACCCACGTCACTAGAGGAGAGGAGGTGATTAAAGACAGCTGGCCACACCACGGCCCCAAAAGCTGATGCTTGGACTGGGGAGACGATGCTTTCTTCCCACCCTTGGGGGCTCTCATCACATGCATCCAGCATTTTACCAGTATTTCCAGGAGGAAAACAGAGACTGGGGCTCGGAGGGAACTTAGGGGCTCCCTGTCGCAGCTTGCCCCTTTCTGGCTGCTGATCCCCCAGCTGATGTGCCTGAGCCCCCAAAGCATGTTAGGGATAGAGCCTGGTTCTTGGATCACTGTCACCTGAAAGTTCAAGACAGACACTTAAACATAGCAGCAGAGGGGTGTTTTTGGGTTGCTGAATTCCACACTGGGAGTGCCTGGACTTATCGAGGCAGGTTTCTTGGTGTGGGCAGTTTTAGTTCCAAGAACCAGTGGACCCCAAGCACTACTGAGCAAGTGTAATATAGGTGATACATTTTCAAGTATTTTTCTTTTTTTTTAATTGTAGTAAAAAGCACGTAACACAAAATTTACCATCTTAACCATTTTTAAGTGTATAGTTCCATAATGTTAAGTACATTCATATTGTTGTGAAACAGATCTCCAGGACTTTTTCATTTTGCAAATATGAAACTTTATACCCATTAAACAACTATTCCCATTATATTTACTGGTAGCCACTATTCTACTTTCTGTCTCTATGAATTGACCACTCTAGGTACATCATATAAATGGAGTCATACAGTATTTGTCTTTTGTGAGTGGCTTATTCCACTTAGAATAATGTCCTCAAGGTTCCTCTCTGTTGTAACATGGCCAGAATATTCTTCCTTTTTAAAGATGAATAATATTCCACTGTATGGACAGACCACATTTTGTTTATCCACCCATTAGTTGATGGATGCTGGGTTCCTTCCACCTCTTGGCCGTTGTCAGTAATGCTGCTATGAACATGGTGTGCAAAGGTACTGCATCTTTCATGTGCTGCTGGTCTGTGGTGATGGGCCCTTTCCTCCTGGACAGACTCAACCTAGCAGTTGGCTGCCAAGGGGCCCAAGCCTCAACCCTCCCTGAGAACTTTCTGAAAGCAGAGACATGCACAAGCTCTCTGGGCTCCCTCAAAAGGTGTGCTGGAGCAAACTGGGCAGAAATTGGCTCCCACAGCTGTCAGATTTCCTCATGTTTAAGAGGCCCAGGTGCCACCAGATACAGCCATAAATTACTCCTAACTAGTTTCCTGACAGCCATAGCTGTGGTCCCACCTGTTACATAAAAGAAGTCTCGGGTTTCCTTGGCCAGGTCGAGTCTAAAGGCTGCCAGCTCCAGTGTATGCAAAGGCACTGGACCTATGGCTGTGGGCCTCTGTCAGACTGTCTGCTAAATCTGCTCGGCCAGACCCAGCTGACTGAAGAAATCCTAAATGGAACAGCTCAAGAGAACACTTCATGAAGCCAAGTTTATTGCAGATAGATATGAAACTGCCGACTTCTGGTCTGGTTGCACAGCTGTGTAACATTGTTTAGCAACCTGGGCCAACAGACATTAAGCAGAGTGAAGAACTGGTTGTAAAATTTGATAGGCTGATGAGCCTTGCAAGACAGAGGGGTGGGGTGGGCTGGGCTGGGGAAGGTGAGGGAATGGGGCCCAAAGGTTATTATCTGGGTGGCTTTCAGACCTACAGGGCAGTCTGGGCATTTGATTCATGATAACCACCCAGGAGCTCCTTCTGGAGGAGAAATGGAAAGAGGGCGTCATTTCTGATTGCAGTGTGGCTGCCTTGATAAACAAAAAAGATGATGGAGAGAGAGAAAGTCATAAATTCTGGGGTTTAGGGGGTGTTAGGATGCAAAGACCAGTGGGGAAGGGAGAAGAGTTTGGTGCATTTCCCATAAAATATTTTTTAGCTCCTAAATCAATCTCAGATTGTATGTGTTTGCTGCACACTTTTGAATACTAGATTTTGGGCAGTGCCCTGGACAAGCCAGAGAGATGAGGTTGATGCTATCGGGACTGGAGGGTATCTTCTGAGGTCCAGGGGTGTCTGCCGTGGCCACCTGGCTCTCAGACAGTTAGTTGTTCCAGCCTGACAGGCACTGACTCAGCTATAGAAGGAGGACTTTTCCCGGTGGAGTGCCTGGGAGCCGCTGTGTAGGGGCCCGGTCTTGGCTTTGACTGAGGCCTGCTGCCTGGTGTCCTTGAGTTGGGCACCCTGAAGAATAGCAGGCGAAGTCATCCTGGTCTGATCCTGACTGCCCTTTTTGTGTTCCTGATTTCCTCTCCTATGAGTATTGGTTTGGATTTAAATTGATTGCAGCAAGAGAAGAAAGCCCAGGGGTACTGCAGTCCTGGCTTAGTTTTTCCCCAAAGGGTTGGATTTGCACAAGCTTCTAAATGACTTTTGTATAGGAGAGGAAATCAAAGCTAAATCCAGTGTTTTTAGAAGTAAACAGAAAGGGCAGAAATATATATATCGGAGCTGATTGTATAGAGTCAGAGTGGTACTTGGTGGAATATTTATAACCTAAAATTATTTAATAAGAAACATACACGATCAAAAAGACTTGAACCAAACACTTAACCTATGAAGCTAGAAAAAAGCAAAGTAAACCTAAAGAAAAGGAAACAAACAAACAAACAAACAAAAACCAAACAAACAAAAAGCCCAAATTTAGTAGTTTCCAAAACATTAAATAAGTGAAAAACAAACCCAGTAGATAAGATCCGTGAAATCAAAATCTGGTTCATTGAAAATAGCCCTTTCCACCCACCAGCACTTACACAGCACACACAAACATCTTGCAAACTTGATCAAGTAAGAAAGAGAGAAGATACAGCATTAGAGAATGAAAGAGTTCAATCGTAAGAGGTAAATATGTCAATTTTATAACAATAAATTTGAAAGTCCAGGTGAAGTTGATGATTTTCTCAGAAAATACAAACTGCCTCAAGAGTTGGAAGAATTCTGAATGTACCAAAAATTACAGAATAAATGAAAGTGTCAAAGTTCCACTTTCATAACAGGCACCAAATAATTTTATAGACTAATGCAACCTTAAAGGGATGGTCGGTTCCTACATTATTTAAAATATTTTTCAGGGAATTAAAAGAAAAAGAAAGCGTTGCATGTAATTCTACAAAGGCAGAAACATACTTGATAGCATGAATAAATTGAATAGAGCAAAAAAGAAAACTGTTTTCTAATCTTACTCATGAATATGGCCAAGCAACCCTGCTGGCTCCACCCAGCAAGAGTCGCAGATTTATTATCTGCAGAAATGGGAGGAGGAGACCCTGGACTTGAGGATCCCAGAGCCAGCTGGGGAGAGTGAGAGAGGAAAGTCTTGGCTCCCAGATGCTGGGGGCCAGCCTCATGCACCTATGCCCTTGAAAGAGACTAGAAAATTCTTCTCCGGAGAACCTCACTCAAGGAAAAAAAAAAAAAATCCCAAAGACACTGACATTTAGGGCCTTCAATGGAACGGTCAGAGTCTTGCCGATTACCTAGAACACTGTTTGGAAGCCAAATTCACACACACACAGTTTCCAATCTCTATGTGTATACACTATGAAATATAAATATTGTCTTAGTCTGTTTGTGCTGCTATAACAAATTATCTGAGATTGGGTAATTTATAAAAAACAGGCATTTATTTCTCACAATTCTGGAGGCTGGAAATCCAAGATCAAGGTGCTGGCAGGTTCAATGTCTGGTGAGGACCCAGTCTGTGCTTCCAAGATGGTACCTTGTTGTGTGTCCTCTGCAGGGGACGAACGTGTGTCCTTACATGGCTGAAGGGCAAACAGGCCCAGTTAGTTTCTTCCAGCCCTTTTATAAAGGCATTAATGCCATTCAGAAGGGTGGAGCACTCATGACTTAATCATTTCCCCAAAGGCACCACTTCTTAACACTATTACATTGGCGATTAAGTTTCAACATAAGAATTTTGGAAGGGACACAAACAAACCACAGTAAAATGTTTAAAAAGTAGATGATAGACACATAGTAAGTATCATATTTCATGCTAACGTACTGGAAACATTTCCATTATTGTCAAAAGAAATGCTGGTATGTCTACTACACACACAGATATTCAACACTGTTCTTGAGATCCCTGCAGGAGCAAGAAAAAAATAAGATATATAAGTATTTAAAAGGGAGAAAAACAATTTTAATTATTTGCATGTGGAAAATCCAAAATAATCAAGTAAACTAATTTGAATAAGATAGTTTAATTATATAGCTAGATCCAAGATCAATTTACAAAACATAATCATTTTTCTAAGTGCCAGCAACAGAAAAATGTAATTATAAAAGGTCCAATTCACGTTATTATTAAAAACTGGCAATATAAGAAGATACATGTCACACCTATTGTCATAAATTGAATTGCGCCCCCTCCCTTCAGATGTTGAAGTCCTAACCTCCAATACCTTAGGATGTGACCTCATTTGGAAGTAGAGTTCATCCAGTTATTAAGGAGTTAAGATGAGGTCATACTGGAGTTGGGTGGGTCCCTAATCCAACATGACTGGTAATCTTATAAAAAGGAGAACTTTGGAGACAGGTACTCACAGGGAACACGTATGTGAAGGTGAAGGCAGAGACTGGGGCGATGCTTCTATAAGCCAAGGAGCACCAAAGACTGCTGCCAACCACCAGAAGCCTGAGAGAGGCCCGGACAGATTGTCCCTCACAGACTCAGAAGGAACCAACCCTGTTTATATCTTGATTGTCTACTTCTGGTTTCCAGAACCGTGAGACAAAATTCTGTTGTTAAAGCTACCCAGCCTGTGGTACTTTGCTATGGCAGCCCTAGTAAAACGAATACACCTGTACATAGAATACTAAAAACCTTGACTTAAAGATCTAAAAGAAGACTTAAACAAAGGGAGAGATGCACTATAATCTTGGGTGGAAAGACTAAAACTGTTAATATAGCACTTTTCCCCAAGTTAATATATAAACATCTCTGCAGTACCAGAAGGTTTGGGGAACTGATCACTTACACATGCTGTTTGTAGAGGGCAATTTGTCAATAGTCAACACGTTTGGAACTTTGCCCACCTTGTTTGCCTAGTAATTCCACTGTTAGGATTCCAGCCTTTAGAAACAGTTACGTCTGATTGTAAAGACTCAAGTTCAAGAAACTTTACTGCAGCATGGTCTGTAATGGGAAATAGTTGGAGGGAAAAAAAAGCCATAAACAAGTGTCAGTAAAGGACGGGTAAACACATTATGGTAGGTACAAGGTCTAGAAATCAATTCATTGCTGAGAATGATGAGATGTCTGTATATGGAACGTCATGGGAAGATACTTTGGATAAAAATGTAAGCAATAAAAGCTTACATTTGGAATACAAATGTGGACATAAAGTTCTCCTGGCATCAGCTTGAGTCCCAAACGCCAGATTGACGGGAGGTGCTGTATCCCTCTCAAGATGTTTCCCCACTCCCCCGCATTTGGAATACAAATGTGGACATAAAGTTCTCCTGGCATCAGCTTGAGTCCCAAACGCCAGGTTGACGGGAGGTGCTGTATCCCTCTCAAGATGTTTCCCCACTCCCCCGTCATCCAAATACCCCCAGGGATTATGCCGTCCTAGCAAGAGTTCTGCAGCCCTTCCACTGCCCTCCAGGGCAGGGGAAGCAGGCAGAGGAGAAGGATGGAGGGGTGGCCCCTTCCACTGGGGGCAGGAGGAGCTGTCAGCTCATTGCTGGTTCTGTTCCCACAGCCTTCTTCAAGCTGGGAGGGGAGGAACTGGGTCCATCCTTCCGAGATTCTGATGTGCTGAACAGACCTTTTGAAGAGTCCGATGGAGAGTGAATCTTGTCTTGGGGAGTTTTAATGACGTCACCCTCATTATCAGTGTTCGCCTTGACATTGGGATTTTTTTTGCCTCAGGAGGGGAAGGAGGTAGTGCAGGGCCAGGTGGGGCTGCCCTGTGGTATGGAGAGCCCTGCTGCTGCTCAGGACAGGCTGAGTCACCACGAGAAGGGCTCTGACTTCATCACTGCAGGACATTTTTCTTGCTTCCTGAATTGCCACGATGAGGTGTGTGTGTGTGTGTGTGTGTGTGTGTGTGTGTGTGTGTGTGTGTGTGTGTATACATATTTTTTCCCCCATTAGGAACCACAAGCATTGCCTGAGATAGGAGGATCCTCTCAGTTTGCCGTCCTGCAGGATTTGGGACAGTGAAAATTCTCAGATCACGAGCTCGCAGGGCTGTCATAAGAACTGAATGAATGTCTGGCCCGTATGGGGTGCTGCATACTATACATGTTGTTCGCATCCTCTAAGGTCCCTTGCCCCCCACAATGAAGGCGGTTAAGTGTTTGAAGCCCAGCTCATCTAAAAGCCCTGACTCTCAAACTTCAGGGTTAAAATGCAGGTTTTTAGGCTCCTTGTCCTAATTATTCTAATAACAGGACATGTGCGTGGTGTGTGGTGCATGTGAGTGTGTGTGTGTGGTGTGTGGGGTTTGCATGCGGTAGTGTGTGTATGTATTGTCTATTGTGTATATGGTGTGTGGTGTGTGTGTGTGTTATGTCTGTGGTGTGTGTGTGGTATGTGTGTTTCGGGGGTGTGTATGTGGTTTGTGTGGTGTGTGTAGGTATTGTCTGTTGTCTGTATGGTGTGTGGTGTGTGTGTGGTATGTGGGGGGGCATGTGTGGTGTGTGTGGTGTGTGTGTGGGGGTGTGTGTGGTGTGTGTAGGTATTGTCTGTTGTCTGTATGGTGTGTGGTGTGTGTGTGTGTGGTGCGTGTGGTGTATGGTGTGCGGTGTGCGTGTGGTATGTGGGGGGCCGTGTGTGGTATGTGTGGTGTGTGTGTTATGTGTGTGGTGCATGTGGTGTATGGTGTGCGGTGTGTGTGTGGTATGTGGGGGGCCCGTGTGTGGTGTGTGTGGTGCGTGTGTGTATGGNGGTGTATGGTGTGCGGTGTGCGTGTGGTATGTGGGGGGCCGTGTGTGGTATGTGTGGTGTGTGGTGTGTGTGTGTGTGGTGCGTGTGGTGTATGGTGTGCGGTGTGCGTGTGGTATGTGGGGGGCCGTGTGTGGTATGTGTGGTGTGTGTGTTATGTGTGTGGTGCGTGTGGTGTATGGTGTGCGGTGTGCGTGTGGTATGTGGGGGGCCATGTGTGGTATGTGTGGTGTGTGTGTTATGTGTGTGGTGCGTGTGGTGTATGGTGTGCGGTGTGCGTGTGGTATGTGGGGGGGCATGTGTGGTGCGTGTGGTATGTGTGGTGTGTGTGTTATGTGTGTGGTGCGTGTGGTGTATGGTGTGCGGTGTGCGTGTGGTATGTGGGGGGCCGTGTGTGGTATGTGTGGTGTGTGTGTTATGTGTGTGGTGCATGTGGTGTATGGTGTGCGGTGTGTGTGTGGTATGTGGGGGGCCCGTGTGTGGTGTGTGTGGTGCATGTGTGGTGCGTGTGGTATGTGTGGTGTGTGTGTTATGTGTGTGGTGCGTGTGGTGTATGGTGTGCGGTGTGCGTGTGGTATGTGGGGGGCCATGTGTGGTGTGTGTGGTGTGTGTGTTATGTGTGTGGTGCGTGTGGTGTATGGTGTGCGGTGTGCGTGTGGTATGTGGGGGGCCATGTGTGGTGTGTGTGGTGTGTGTGTTATGTGTGTGGTGCGTGTGGTGTATGGTGTGCGGTGTGTGTGTGGTATGTGGGGGGCCCGTGTGTGGTGTGTGTGGTGCGTGTGTGTATGGTGTGTGTGCGGGTGAGGATGGAGGCAGGGACCTTCATTTTTAACCAGTGGTTCGGGAGCAGATGTTGGAGGGATCACACTGTCTCTAAACCCTAGATCAGGGCTAGCCAGCAGTATTTTTATTTACAGGTTGTGTACTAAATATGGTTAAACAGTGGGGAGAACAAAAGCAGTCTAGATAGTGTTTTTTTTTTAAAATCCCACATCCAGCGGGATGTTGGATTTTAGTAAATTTCAGCCCGTCCTGCTTCCTGCAATCTCGTGAGGAGGCCAGGGTGGCCGGGTTCCAGCTGCAGTCTGTTTACTCAGAGAGCAGGGAATTTGCACAGTTTGGTCCAGCAGCGGGGGCCGGTGCTTACACCCGCACCGTGGTCAGGAGCCCAGTGAGTGTCAGTGGGCAGGATGCTGTTTGCCCTCCAGCTGCCTTTCTGTCAACACTGGAACATTTGTCCCCGCGTGAGTGCTGTTCACAGGAAGTCTTCAGAGTTCCTTGGAGAGCTGAGGTTCTCATCGCTGTGACATGGGACAGCACCAAGTCCCGGCACCCTTCGTGCAGCCCTGCTCTCTGGCTTAGGGCGGAAATCCAAGTCTAGTTTGTCTCAAGGAGCACTCACAGTTAATTTATAAAATGACATATCTCCCTTTAATTCTTGCAAGTAGCTGAATTATTTTTGTCTAAGAAAGTTCCAGTATTGGTGCTTTAAATATTTTGGTCTTGGAGTTTCATTTAATCTCTCTGTTTTTGTTTGTTTTGGTGACTGGCTGGTGCGGGGATCTGAACACTTGACCTTGGTGTTTCATTGGCCATCTTCATTGTATACTATTTGACTGTGTTGCATTTGGGTCGTAGTTCAAGATCTTCATATGAGATTATATGTCTTTTGTTATGATATATGCACCTATATTTGTAGATATAGCTCTATATCTTTATCTGTCTCTATCTGTCCATCTGTCTGTTTCTACTATCTATCTACCTACCTATCTATTATTTATATTATGTTACTCAACTGGAAATAAATTGAATAACTTCTTCACTCATCTCTTTCTAGAAGGAGATCGCAACTCAATGGAAGGAACCGAGAAGATTCTTCCTTCCTACCTGTGTCTCTAGCTGTTGCCTACTGCTGACACCACCAGCCTCCTGCAGCTGGCTGGGCTGGGGACTGTCCGCCATGCGGGCTTTGTCATGGATGGCAACCCCTCAGGACAGAATGAGAGGATGGTGCGTTCATCTGGACCCTTGATCTTCCAATCCTGATGCTTCCAGACTCCTGTTGACCAGCAGAGCAGTCCTTTAAATGCCCAGTGTGCGTGACAGATGAAGGCAAAACTGATCGTGGATGCAGCAGGGGTGGGTCCCAGGGCCTGGTCAAGTCCTCTCATCCCCCCATGGCATCCCCTGGGCAACTGTGAGATAGCCCTGGGGCTTTGGGGACAGCAGGCTGTGCAGTCTCAGGACTTGTCTCCAACCATTACACAAAGGGGCTGAAGAATTTTTTCCTCTGGGGCTTTAGGAAACAAAGTGTGGGTAAGGTTTTAGTTGGAGAGGAAAGTATCCTTTAGTTAAAATATCTTTTGTATCTGTCCTGCCTCTTCTCTGTGCTTTCAGGGAAAGTTGAAAAGGAAGAAATACTCCTGCTGTTTTTGATGAACAACTTTTACCGTGCAGGTGGAGGAAGGACTGGGCCCAGGAAATAGGCAAGTGTGTAAATAAGCCGCTGGGTCTATAAATAAATCCTCTCCGGCATGACTCAGGGGATTGGGGGCCAGCCTGCTCGAACAATTCAGAGGTTTACAAATCCCAGTTTGGTCATGAAAACATTGCAAAAGCAGCTTATAATTATTTATTCTCTGCTCCTATTCAGCCTTCGGAGAGAATGGGCCGTGTTTTTGCTGCTGATCTGGAACAGTTCTGCCAGTCTGTTCTTGGAATACAGGTATGGAACGGATAGAACCCCATCTCTGTTAGAATGCTCTGTGCAGGCCTGGGGTCACCTACACTCAGGGTGCAGTGTTCAGGGCTTGGGTGCTCTGCCCTAACCATCACACAGCCAGCCTGCTTATTGGTAGAAGTGCTTAACAACAAGAAAAATGATCCTCCCTTCTGAAAACAGCGATTGTTTATGGAGAAAGGGTACATCATGTGGCTGCCGTGTACCTGCCTGGACATTTTAGGTTGAAGGAAGAATCATAGGAAAATCTGCTCCCTCTCCCCCTCCCTTCCCCGAATCATTTCATGGGAACTTGTTTTCCAGATAATTCTGCTGTCCTTGAGGCTTTGGAACAAAGAGAGTGATTTAGTGTCTTCCAAAGGCGTTTTTCTCTTTCCTTGGCTCTGGGCCGCATTCTGTCCTCCTTTGCTTTCTCTGGCTCTACACAGAGGACGGGTGCTGGGAGGTGGACTCAGATGGGGGCCATGGGCTTCACACCAAAGACTGTCCCAGTGAGAAGCTGGCCCTGGCAGAGACACTGCCAGAGACGGGCTTGGGAAAGAGCCTAAGGTTGTGGTGAGAGCTTTGTGAATCTTCCCTCTGACAGTCTGGTATGGGTTGGACCCCCGTGCTCCACAGTGTCACAGGGGATCACTTCTGGACCTGGGTCTGTCCAGGCCCACAGGTTGCGGACAGGCTGAGCCTCCTGCCCTGCCTCGTGGGCCCGAGTTTCCAAGGTGAGGAGGGGAGGCCCATCACTCTCCAAGCCTGCCGCCCCCAGCCCCCTTTCTGTCCATCTTTCTTTCTTCCTCACTTTACCCTCCTTTCCTGCCATTCATACAAAGGTGAGTGCGGACGGAGGACGCCCAGTCTGCAGCGTCTCCAGGGGACGTAGGCACAGAAGCAAATGGCCGCAGCATGTTATCCCGCCTGAGAATGTGGGAGAAGCCCTTGCACAGCCTGGCAGGACCGCAGATCTTTACTTTCAGAGACCTCTGATGGCATTTCAGCCATTCCTCCGCCTGGATGGACCATGCGAGAATGTGGGAGAAGCCCTTGCACAGCCTGGCAGGACCGCAGATAAAACTCCGGGGCTGCGTGAGCACATGTGAGGGAAGCATGCATGTGTATCTTTACTTTCAGAGACCTCTGATGGCATTTCAGCCATTCCTCCGCCTGGATGGACCATGCCTCTGCCCTCTGCCCTCTGGCAGGATCACAGTTAACATCCTTTCAGGGTCATTAATTTAAGTGAAATGTCCTGACATTTCATCTATGCTCAGCACTACTTCAATAGGATAATTAATAGAGCAACCATTAGCTGTGATTTAGTGTATTAATGAAGAACACCCCAACTTTTAAAAAAAATTGTATAGCTCTAGTTCACTATGATTGGTTTAACTTTGTAATCATATGCATTTTATTCATTTAAAAATGTTATTCTATGAAGGGGTCCACAGGCCTTGCCAGACTGCCCCGAGAATCCACAGCCCGGAAGCTGTTAGGGACATTCCTGGGGAGAAATGTACCAATGGACAGGATGAGAAGGTGACAGTAGACAAGGATAGGGGGACCCTGGGCAGGCTCTGGTGTCCTTCTGAACCACAGCAACTTTCTTATCACTGGAAACTGAAAGTATGAGTTTTCTACCCTTAGGAAGGACAGAGATAGCGTAGATGGGTAAGAGGGCACACTGTAGTTCAAAATATGCTTTAACAGTTCTTTTGGGGGCCTGGTTTTGGTGGCAGTGAAGCATTTCGTAATTCCTGCTATGGATGCGTAGATGGGTAAGAGGGCACACTGTAGTTCAAAATATGCTTTAAAAGTTCTTTTGGGGGCCTGGTTTTGGTGGCAGTGAAGCATTTCGTAATTCCTGCTATGGATGCAGCATTCATGTCCCATGAGCAAGTGCACCGTGCTCTTTGGCTCACCATGGACTCTGGGAGCAGCTTTCCAGGAGCGAGAGGCACTGCATTGCTGGGCCCAAAGGCACATGCGCACGTGGTCGCTGCAGCACAGCTGCTAAGCCCTGGGAGAGTGCAGAAGGCACTCCTACAAGGGCCCAGGGAAGCCAGCGCCCAGGCAGACAACCACAATTTCAGTTGCTGTGAGAAAGAACGCTTTTAATCTTAGTTACTTCAAGATAGATTATTATAGTAAAATTTCAGAATCAGAATGTGAAACACCAGAAACACCAGAACCTTTCATGGAACCACCAAGAGCAGGAGGAGCAGTCCTCCCTGCTAGCCAGACCCGCTGGCGGGAGCAAAGCCAGCGTTGGAGAGACATAGGCAAATGCCATCGTTTTCTGTTAGTTTCCCATTCTTTCTTTAGTTCCTTTTTGTGACTTTTGGAGACCGACAGCTTCTTTGGGGCCTAGCAAACAGATAAGGGCTTCTTAGACTACACGTGCATGGGAGCTGCAACTCTGCCACCTGTCTGCTGTCCAGGGCTGGGCATCAGTGCCGTGGCTCGGGGTCACCTGTTTTTCTCCTTTTGGAGATGGCCTTGTCTTTGGTGACTTGCTTAGACATCTCCTGATGATAATAATCTGGCCCACATTCCATGGCCAAGACTCCACCTGTGAGCCCAGCAGGGGCCCAGAAGCATTCGTGGGGTGTCAGTTTTTGCAAACTGGGAAATTGAACGTGCCAAGATCTCACTTTGCTTGTGCTCAGAAAGCAAAACAAAACTCTTTTCAGGTATATTGGATAGTCTGTCTTACTTTGTGCATCTGAGTCATTTCTGACTCTAAGGAAGGGGGACATAAAGGTCCCATGGGATGAGGCGGCTCCTCACAGACCAAAAGCAGGGAGCGAACGGGAGAGCTCAGGCCCCCCTCTTGGGTTGGTAGCTGCAGGGCTGGAGGGAGGTGGTGGGGACACCCACCTAGGTTTTGAAGGTGCAGGACTATCGTGGTGGTTCTCCACTTCCCAGCACGCAGTCCAGTGAGCCTGGAAACCCCTGGAGAAGCCCGAGTTCAACACAGGCCTATCTGACATGACAGAGGATTGTAAAATGGCTGTGGCTGTCAGGTTGGTCTCAGGGTGGCCCTGCACATTGCAGAGACAGCCCCCTGAACTTCCAGTCTCCACTGGCACCTGGAGGTTTTGAGAACCTCAATATGGTGCTGGACAGTGTCAACTTACCTAACTGGGACTACATTTCCCAGAAGGCCTGTGGATATTAGTTTTCTATTGCTGCAAAACAAACTTCCCACGAAACAGCGCATTTATTTCCTCACAGTTTGTATGAGTCCAGGAAGAGCTGAGCTGGATCCTCTGCTCCGGGTCTGCCAAGGCTACAGTCAGGTGTTGGCTGGGCCTCATTTCCCTCCCGAGGCTGGAGGCTCGACTGCAGGAAAATTCCCTTCTCTGCTCACTCAGGTCGTGGGCAGAGTTCATCCCCTCGTGCAATAGGACTGAGGTCCCTGCACTCTCACCGGTTGTATGTGGGGGCTACCCGTGGCTCCTGAGGTCCTCACTCTTGCCAGCTGCCCTCGGCTTCTAGGAGTGCCCTCGGGTCCTTGCCCTGTGGCCCTGCCATGGCCTGCTTACATCAGGGCAGCTCCTTCTGCAAAGCCAGCAATGCAGAGAGTGTCTCTCAAGTTAGGAAGAGCCCTAGTCCTTCTCTTGAGGGCTTTTACCCGATTAAGTAAGGCCCTTTCAGAACAATCTCCTTTCTGATAACTCAAAACCACCTGATTTGAGACTTTCATGACAACTGAGAACCTCTTTCATGGTTGCCATCTCCTACTGATTAGAAGCAAGTCCCGGGTTCCTCCTGCCCTCAGCTGGAGGGGCCCACAAAGGCACAGGCCCCAGGAGGTGAGAATTATTGAGGGTTCCTTGGCTTGTCTGCCAACCCTCCCTGGGAGGTTCTGGGTTTCAGTTGTCCCCCAAGGGAAGTGGATGCAGGATTTGGGCGGCAGCAGTAACAGCTGAGCCCCTTGCACTGGAGGCTGGTGTGGGGTGTCGGGGCATGTCATCTGTCGGCTCATCGTCAGCTCCCATGGGTCCCTGTCCGCTCCGAAGTCCTGCCCAGATGGCTGTGCCAATTCACTGTGAAGGTCTCCAGCTCCTCTCGAGGATGGCCTTGAAGGCTGGAGGTGATGAGAGGCAGATGTGGGTTTCCGTCTGTCCCTGTGCATTGCTCGTTTGCCTTTTCAGGTCCCCTGGGCCTGCTCGCCCCACTTCCAGTCTTGCTGGTAGACCTACAGCTACTTCAGCCCCGCACCCGAGGCAGGGGCACCGGCCTTGCAGAGACTCTTCTGTCAGCTTCCCCACTGTGAAAGCTCCTGTCCCCTTTATTCTCCACCGCTCTCAGTGCGTCTGCTTCCCAGCGAATCATGCCAGACACATGGGGTAAGCACTCTGTGGCCAGGGTCCAGGATGGCCAGCCAGGTGCTATGTCCTCCTCAGACCACCCTGTTGCCAGATGTCACTGCTTGTCCCCGCCTGCTTCAGGAGCTGGTTCTGCACCTTCCTCCTGGTTTCACTGTTTGCAGCAAGGAGCTTACCCCTTATACTCCGTTTCATGTGCAGAGAAGCTGAATGGTAGGGAGGGTCACATGGGGAAGGAACAGCCACAAAGGCTGGCTTCAAAGCTCCTCTGATGACCTCTGGGTGTTCATCCTCCAAAGCACAATAGGCCCAGGGAGAAGTCTTCTGCAGGCCTCCATTATGTCAGCATGGCATCCAGAACTCCTGCACTGTCAGCTAGAAGGGACTTTCCGGGCCATTGGTAGGATGCTGCGCTAAATAGCCCAAGGCCTTCCTCCTCCACAAAGCCTTCTTTCCCCCACGCCCAACACTCTGCAGGTTTATGTCTTTTCTGTGTTATTTGGCACTTTGCATAGATTTTGCACAAACTTCGGTTATAGATTTCTGCACACTTCGTTGTAATTGCTGGTTTGCATGCCTGCCTCCTAGCTAGCCAGTGACTTTGAAAACAGGCAGCCCCGGATTTTCATTTTTGCATCTCCAGCACCTATTCATTACCTGATGCATCACAAGCATCTGGTGTTAGGTGAATGGCTAAATCAAGGAAACAGAGTACCTAGGAAAGGAAGTGGCTTACTTGCTCAGAGACATAAAGGTGTGAGTGACAGAGACGAAATAAAACTTGGGTCTCACTGTTTACCAACTGACAAGCATCTGGTGTTAGGTGAATGGCTAAATCAAGGAAACAGAGTACCTAGGAAAGGAAGTGGCTTACTTGCTCGGAGACATAAAGGTGTGAGTGACAGAGACGAAATAAAACTTGGGTCTCACTGTTTACCAACTGAGTAAAAACCCTGGCACTTCGTTATTCTTGGCCATCTCCCAGAGAGCAGACTCATTAGCACCGAGTGATGAGAGTAACCAGCTCCCCAAGCTCTTTCTGGACCTCTGTGGATCTTCTGAGACTCGGGTTTTGTCAAATGTACAGAAGGTTGTTTGAGCCAGAGACACAGACTCTGGATTTGGTCTAATCCTATTTTTGTCATTAACCAGATGTTTGGCCCTGGGGAAGTGGCCTGACCTGCCCGGGCCCCAGTTTTCTCATCTGCAAACGTGGAAATGACGGCTGGCTATGGGCGTGGCCGCGCTGGCATTCATTTACTTGTCCAGCAGCACTTACTGAGCTGTAATATACCCCTTGCTCCAGGCTAGGTCTTCGGATGCAGATGGTGAAGACCCTTGAGAGCTCAGTGGTGTGGGGAGCCAGACGTCAAAACAGGAGATTGGGATACAAGATGGTGACCCTGGGGGGCCCAGGCAGCAGAGGCCTGAGGACTCAGGGACCGCTAGTGGCAGAGACCCACGTTTGTGGTGGGAGTGGTGGAAAATCAAGGAAGGCTTAAATAAAATTGAAGAGCTGGGTTTCAGCTCAGTCTCAAGGATAGGGGTAGATGCTCAGTCTACACTAGGTGTCCTCCACTCAATGCCGTTCATTTACTTACAATCAAGTACAGATAATCCCACACTTATGCAACTGTTCCACTCCAAAAGGTCTTTCCCAACTTGAACTTTGCATGAGGAAAAAAAAAAACAAACCTCCATTACTTTCTTTAAAAAAATGTTGCTTTGGATTTAAAGGTACAGAAACTTTTATGAATGCACGCCCCTTCATATCTGCACGCAATTTAGAATTTGCCTCCTGGGCATAGAGCCAAGCTGAGTCTGCACGGAGTGCCGGAGGGCCTTTGGCCACATTCATGATTTAATCTGCCCATTTTGCCTTCTAAGTCGATCTTTTGTTTGTGAGTAGGTCCTCCCCTTCCCAGCTGGGTGCCTTCCGGTCATGTCCAGTACGCAGCAGAGTGTGTGCATGGTCCTTGTGAACAGCGAGGACAAGGCTGGTGACAGATAAAGCAGCTCCCTGGGGAGCAGCTACCTGCCTGGCACCCCGTCTGCAGCCTTAGCCCGGCGGGGTCTTTGGGTGGCTCCGTGCATCTGTCAGCGGACACCTCCCTTTCTCTGAGACTCTGTTACGTGCTGTACTGGGGATCTTGTCGTTGCCCCTCCAGGCCTACTCTCCCCTGTCCTTATCCTGCTCTGTGCCCCACAGGCACGGGTGGACTGTCAGTCCCCCTACACTGTGCTCCTTTGGGGGTTCAGCCCATACGGAGTCCAAGCAGGAGACATCTCTTCACTAGGGATTCTGGTAAGGACTCCCTCTGTTAGTGCTTTAGGTCTGGGGGAGGCCATGATCCCCTTTCCCTCATCTGTTGTGGTTTCCCTACAGCCTATCTACGCTTTTGCAAATACTCTCTTTGCTAATCTGCAGCTGCTGGGACCCTTATATGCATCGTCCATCCTTATGTGGTACAAGCACAGACCATCTGCATGAGGCTGGTGTGTTGGGCTCCACCGGATCTGTCTGGCCACGCTCCAGACTTTGGCCCTCTCCTCACCACTCTGCTGCTTTTTTCCAAAGATGCCACGTTCCCCCTCCCCACCCCGAGCCCTTACACTTGCTGTTCCATTCTCCAGAAAGTTCTTACCACCCCGACCCCTCCCTCGATGGTTCAGGACCTTGGCAGGATGTGCCTGACTGTCTCTCTGCCAGCGTCTGCCACATTTAAGCCTCTTGGTGCCCCAGGAGCTCCACGTCCGCACGGTCATCCTGTGTGGATGGTGGGGCTGGACCTGCACAGCCACATGAAGGCCCTGCCCTCCCCCAACCCCCCGCGTCCCTCCTGTGTTCTTATTTGACTTGTGTCCCTCCCTGAAGTCCCACCCTACGTGGCGCTCCTGCCTCCCACAGGGCAGCTCGGTGAGAGCACACTCTTCTGTCCTGCTCACTGGTGAATCCTGACGACCTGGAACAGTGTTTAGCCCGTAGTAGCTGCTCAATAAACACTTGCCAAGTGCGTAAACGTGAAAGTTGCTGTTTTGCCCCATAATGCCAAGTGTTATGGGGATTGAAAACAAGGAGTTGGCGACAGAAATAAGAACTAAATCCAGACTCTTGTTCCTCAAATTAGTTCTATCTCTCTGAAAGTGAGATTTTCCTTTCCTTTTTCCTGTTCTTAGTGGAAAGTACTGGGAAACGGGGGAAAGTCCATTTCAAGTCTAATGAAGGGATGTGGAAATGCCAGGGAAAGAGAAAACCAAATGCTCCGTGGACTGTTGGCCGCTGTGGCGCAGGGCGCAGGGCCCACTCGCAGGAGGCTCTCATGTGTTCCCACCTGGGCCCGAGGATGCTGCCCACGCACTTATTCTTTCACTTAGTTTTTCTTGCTAATCTCACTTCTGTTTCTCATTTTATCTGAGCTGCTTGAGAAGTTCTGATGAGTCATGATGAACCGTCTGAGGGAGGAGAAGTTGAGCCACAAGGACAAAGAACTTCCTGCTGACCCCTGCCCTGTGAGGTTTTAGCCATCGGGGTGTCTGTGTGCCAATTTAGAGCCAGCTGTGGCTTTCCTCTTCAGTTCTAGACGATGGCCGTCACGTGCATTGTTACGCATGCTGGCTCTTTCTTCAAATAATTTGAGAAACAGTGCAATGAAAAATCTGAAAAGCTGGCCATCGGGGGTTCTGGTAAAGACTTGCATTTCCTTTCCTGGAAGTGCTGGTGGTGTCTTTGTTACTCTGACTTCTGATGAGGCAGTGTCACTAATGGCTTCATTGGGCCTGGGAGGGTAACAGGGCTCTGGCATTCACTTTGGAGAAGGGAGCCCTGGGCTGGTGTCCATGGTGCAGCCAAGCAGGAGCTCAGCAATGGAGCCACGAAGGAGACCTGGCCTCTGAGGTCACAGTTCCTCGGTGTTTTTGGCTTGTGAATAATCTTCTGTGTCAGCAGAGCTCTGAGGGCATCTGCGTGTGAGTCATTGCCTGTGTCTGATCAGACCCACGATATTAGATCCAGGTCATTTTCTGCTGTAGAAAAGAGAAGATGGCTGGCTGGTGGCTACTAGGCTAGAAAAGGGATTAACAATTTGCAGTGGATTGAATGACCGCCCAGAGTCATTGAAGCTTAATTCCCACTGTAACTGTTGAGGGTGGGAAATCCTATTATGATAAGTGAAAGGTGGGGCCTTGAATCACTTGAAGAGGGGATTGGATTGTAGGACCATGCAGTAGTGAATGGATTAATAATGGTGGTCAGGGGCGTGGTTCTGAGGGCTTTAAAAGGAGAATGCATGAGCATCCCTCTCTCTCTCTTTCTACTCTGCCATTCTGCCATGTGAGACCCCTGCATCACTGTCATCACCAACAAGGCCTTCACCAGTTGTGTTCCCTGGACTTTGGACTTCCCAGCCTCTGAAATTGTAAGCAATAAATTTTATTTTCTTACAAATTACCCAGTTCCAAGTACTTTGTTATAAGCAAGAGAAACAGACTAACGCATGCTTATTTTGGCCAGGAATGCAGGAGAAAATGGGTCTGGGGTTGAGAACTGCATGTTAAACATGTTCATGTGGCTGAGCATATTTGGTGTTTCGACCGTTGATTTTGGTACTATCGCCTTTCTCACTTCCAAAAAAAAAAAAAAAGTGGGTTCTAACTGCACTTTAAAAACATCTAGGCTGCTTGGGACTCAAACAGACACTTGGTGCCAGTGTTGACAGTGGCATTATTCCCAAGAGCCAATAAGACAGAAGCTGCCCAAGATATAGATGGAAGAATGGATAAACCAAATGTGGTCTACATGTGTGTGTTCATCACGTTTTTTATTTTCCGTACTTTCTGATGCTTCGACATCTGGGACCTTGCTGACCCAGAGACTGTTCCTTCCAGGGTTCACCAATTCCTAGTGAAGGGCTTATGCCAGTGTGCCTTTCATAAGCAGCCAGACAGCCCAGAGCCCACTCCACAGCCACCTTCTCTATGGGGCTCTCACTCCAGGCCACTACATCCATACCCTAATCACCCCAGGGTCAGGGGCAGCTAGAGGACAGCCCCTACGCCCCAGAGCCTGCTGAGATTATGCGAACCAGCAATCCTAGAACTGCTTACCTTGCCTCCCCTGCTCCTTCCCACGGCACGGAAACCACAGCAAGGCTGTTGCCCACATTTCCCTCTTCCCTCTGCCTCCTGACCAACTCTGGTGCCTGCCCACGTGGCCCTGTGTGGCGTGCCCTGCGTGGCGTGCCCTGCCTCCTATTTCTAGGGATCTGTGAATATTAACTGTCTCCTTCATGACAGTCATTTTTGGGTTTTCCTGTCTTACCAAATGTGATTGAAACAAATCGTGGGCACATTTTAAAACAACATACAATGAAATATTATTCAGCCACAAAAAGGAAGAAAATTCTGAGACATGTTACAACATGGATCAACCTTGAGGGCATTACACTCAGTGAAACAGGCATAAAAGGACAAATACTGTATTCAAGCACAGTGGACTACTATTGAGTGATAAAACGATCAAACTACAGGTCACACAACAACAGGAATGAACCTCAAAGGCATTACCCTGAGCAGAAGAAGCCAGCCTCAGAAGGCTCCTTACTGCATGGTTCACGCACATGACATTCCTGGAAAGGCACACCATAAGGACAAAGAGTAGATCTATAGTTTTAAGTGACTAGGGGTTGCGGGGGAGGTGTGAATATGAAAAGCAAGTGCAGGGGAGTTTTTATTGAGGGATGGAACTTTTCTGTATCCTAATTGTGGTGGTGGTTACACCAATGTATACGTCTTAGAACTCTTGGACTGAAATAATTATTTTTACTGTATTTTAAATGAAAAAAAGAAAAAAGGGTGACTGCACCAATTTGATTGAAATGTCTTTAAAAATACTTCTACTTTTAGCCAGACGCTAAGAGGACAAATACTGTATGATTCCATTTGTATGAGGTACCTAGAGCAGCCAAATTCACAGGACAGAAAGTAGAATGGTGGTTTCCAGGGGTTGGGGATGAGGTGGGGAGGGGAGGGTGGGAAGTTACTGTTTAATGGGAACGGAGGTTCAGTTTTGCAAGATCAAAGGAGCTCTGGGGAGGGATGGTGGTGATGGTTGCACAGCAATATCAATATATGTAATTCTTGGTAAACCATCCTCCCAGGGCGGCTGGAGGGCCTCAGTGAGTCCAGACTCGCTGCTTGTCTGCAGATCAGTGCCTGTGAGGGATGGTCTACACCTCAGCTTTCTGCTCTCATTTTGCATTTGCACGCACCTGGGGTACCTGCACCTCACCTGCAGAGCCCGAGACTACACGCCAGGAGGTCCCAGGCAGAGCAGCAGGCTCAGGGTGGTGATTGGATGCAGGGCGACAGAACCTGCCCTTTCGGCTTTTGTAATTAGATTTCTGTCAGGATCCGAATGAAACCACATCTCAAACCCCCAAACGAAGAACACCCCAGCACTGTGGTAACGTGAAGCTGCAATCCAGCAGGTTTTCTAGCTGCACCTCCCCCACGTCCCCCTCCCCACACATCACAGGCCAGGGGAACGTGGCCCCTAGGCCTGGGGAGGCTCTAGACATTTGTTGTTTCCTCTCAAGGCTTGAGGTGGTTTTTCTTCCCCTCCTCAGTTTTGCAGGTTCTTTGAAAACCCCCGGCTCCTCCTTTCAACTCCTTCCTCTGGTCTCTGATAAAAGGCACATTAAGAATCACTTCTAACAGTTTCACTGAGAGCTAAGAAGGCTTGTCTGCAAAGGCAGGACATCAAAGCACACAGCTCAGGTGTGCCCTGGCCTGGGACAGCAGTGGGGGCGGGGGCAGGAGGGAGCGTCTGCAGCCTCCCTGGACCTGCGCTGGCTCCCCCACCCCCCACCCCAGCCTTCCCTCTGCCCAGCCCCCTGCCTCAGGGCTCCTGGCCACTGTAGGCTGTGCCTGGACTCCTGGCAGGCCCCAGAAAGCTGACCCCCCGAGCAAAACCCCCGCAGCAAACCCTGCAAATAGCCCCATACCTGCAGACAACATCTTAATTGCCCTGTGAAGAGCTGCTTGGCTGGAGAGCACCTTTCTGTGGGAGACACGGTTTGGACTTCAAAGAGATTCTCCCCTGTTTCATAATGTTTACAGCATCTGGGGAGTGAGTGACAGGATAATTTTGGTGTCCTTGGAGGGGGAGGCCTGGCAGGTCTCCTACTTTGCTCTGGTCTAAGAGCCCCAAGGGCACCATAGATTGTAGGACTCACCCAGCACAGCCCCTCTTCTGCCCCGGAAGGCTGCCAGCCCTGCTTTAACAGAGTCTGTGATTCCAGCTCCAGGCTGAGGGTGTCCACCACGGGGCGGGGGCTGGCATGCCTGGTAAGCTCACTGACCAGCCCACGGCCTCCATAGCGGCTGAGGTCCCCTGGCCCCAGCCTAGTCATGGCCAGGGCATGGCCTGGGGCTCTGGTGGGGTGACGGGTGATTAGTGGGTTTGTTTCCTCTTTCTTGACTCTGGCCTCCTTGAGTGTGGGTATGGATTCGTTCCCTCCGTCACTCGCTCCTCAGTCCTTACCCAGGACTGTCCCTTACACACCCCAGGTTAGGCCCAGCTGTTGAGAGCATGGGATGGAGGACCATGCTCACTGGAGGAATCCGGAACTGTGTTTCCCTTGCAGACAGACACAGTGCTAGTGATCTGGTGCTGAGTCACCGTCATCCCACACTTAGTGGCATGAAACAATGCCCACTGCATGTGCTTGTGGGTTCTGTGCTCAGGAGTTCAGGCAGGGCTGCTAGAAGATTCACCCAGGGGGTGACTCCATGGCTGATGACTGCAATCATCTGGGATGCAGCTTCATCTGCAGATCCAGGGCCACCGGAGCTGGGACCTCACTGAGGCTGGGCTCACCTGGGGTGGCTGACGGGAGCACCACCATGTGGCTTGGGCTTCCTCAAGGCGTGGAGGCCCCAGGGGAGTCCACCTTCTGTGATGGCCTAGTGCTTTGGAGTGCATATTAGTGGACCAGGTAGGAGTTGTGTGGCCCTGGGACCCAGCATGGAAGCCACCCAGTGCTGCTTTTACCACATGTCCTTGGTGGAAGCAGCCAGCCTGCGCAGGTTCCAGGGAGCCCATAAACCCCACTGTCACTGGGGGAGGGTCAGATGTCAGAGTCCACATTTGTGTGCTCATGCCGTGAGGAAAACATTTTCATTCATTTTTATTTCCCAAAACAGACTCTTTAGTTGTGAAGACAACTTGCTCAGGAGTCAGGAGACTGGAATGAAGTGCGGCAGGCCACAGGCACTCTCAGCCTCAGTTTCCTTGTCTCAGCAGTGAGGGTGATATCATGGTCGATTATGGAGCCGCCAGCTGACAGAGGCCACACCGATACCCCTCCCCGTGGGACGCGGGAGCTCTGGGCGCCCTGCAGCTCAGGCTCTCGGCTCTTGCAGAAAGTGCTTGTGATCTGGGTGTGAGGAATGCAGGGAGGCCTGGGTGGAGCCGGCTGCGGCTGCCGCCCGGGAGAGTCAGCCTGGACCCCTTTCAACTATGATAAGAATGTCAGCGTGTGCTCTTTCAGCTGGGGTGGGCGAAGCAGCCGTTTTAAGCACCCATGCGGCCCCAGCCCTGCCTCTGCCAAGCCCACGGGCCAGGCGGCTCTGTGCCATGGGCCATCGCACTGGAATTTGGCTGGTCCACACTGCGCTTCACGGCAAGGGCAGGTGAGGGGGCAGTGAGACTGGGCTGGATTGAAGAGTGGAGAAGAGGGTGCACAGAGCACGTGTGCGCAAAGCACCAGGTCTGTCACAGGCACACTCTTCTCTGTGCACTCAAGTGGGAGTGGGGCACGTGCTGTCTGGAGGTCATGGGCAGAGGAGTGTCTGGTCCCATGGATGGAGAACCCTGTGCCTGTTCTGCAAGCCTGTCAATCACCCTGGAAGAGCTCCCAGGGCCTGTTCAGAGAGACAAAGCACCGCAGGGACACAGGCTGGGCCTCAGTGTTGCAGAAGGGAGGCTGCTGTCCCCCATGGCCACCCGCCTATCAGACCTCCCCAGGTACAACCTGAACTGCTACAGGATCTGTGGCAACATGCAGTAGGGGATTTTGCACGTGCAGTCAGATGTCTGCCCCTCTCCGTATGCTGAAGTGATTTTACTGTTTTTCCGATGGTTTTGTCTGGGAAGGGGTCATGAGGCTGCGGGCTCTGGGAGAAGCAGCTCCATGAGAGCGCAGGGTGGGGTGCTGACAGTCAGCCTCAAGGGTCCTCATCTGAGAAGTGAAGGAGGGGAAATCATATCCCCCTCCCCAGGATGGAACTCCCCAAAGAGCAGGATGATGTGTTTGGGGTCACCTGCTGCCCCAGCCCCTAGAAGAGAGCTGACACACGGGGTGAAATGACCACATGGGCCTCTCTTGCTGCTGGGGGGAGCAGAGGGCAGACAACTACCAGCTCAGAGCCCATGGGCTAGTGTGCTCCTGCTGGACATCCATGGGACGCATCAGCCCGGGGCCGTGGCCTACCCCAGCACTATTTGACCTTTGGCCCTCTTGGCCTGTGCACATGCTGACCCTCCCCAGAAATTCTTCCCCAGCTTCCCCACCTACCACACACTGTTTCTCCTCCAGAATACATCAGCAGCCCTCCTCCCTGAAGCCTGTGCTGGGAGGGCTCTTTGCTGGAGCAGACACTGTGGGCCTCACCTGTCTGATGTGTGTGTGTGTGCACGCGTACAGAGAGAGATTTATTATGGAATTTGGCATACACGATTATGGAGGCTGAAAAGTTTCAGGATCTGCTCTCTGCAAGCTGGAGTTCTAGGAAAGTCCATGGTGTAAGTCCAGTGTAGTCTGAAGGCTCGAGAACCAGGAGGGCTGCTGCCTAAGGCCAGGAGAAGATGGAAGTTCCAGCTCAAGCAGAGAGAGAATTGACCCTTCTTCTACCTTTTTGTTCTGTTCTGGCCCTCAATGTATCAGATCTGCCTGCCTGCATTGGTGAGAACATTCTTTAGTCTGTCTGATTCAAATGCTAATCTCTTTCCCAAACACCCTCACAGACACACCCAGACATAATGTTTTACCAGCTATCTGGGCGTCCCCAGATAAAGAGAAAATGACTGAAGCCATGGACTCTGTCCCTGGAGATGCATATGGATATTCATGTGTGCACACAAAGCCACCACACACACACCCACATGCATGTACATACATGCACACACACAAGCATGTAAACACATGTGCACATTCATGCACACACAAACAGCTGCATGCATGCACATGTACACATGCACACAGGGCAACCCAGGGGTTGTTGATATCCGGAAGCATCTCAGTGGTCTCCAGTGCTCAAATGTCCTGTTTTAAAAGGAAGGCAGGGGCCAAAGAAAAGCTGCAAAAAGGAAAAGGAAACTGTGGGAGGCAAATAAAGCCCCCAAAGACTCTGTCTAATTAAGGAGACAGAGGGACATTTCAGCGGCTCACTTGCAAACCTGTGCTGAGGGCTGAGAGGCACCCTTGGGGAGTGTGACTGACCACGGCACAGGGAGGCACTGCGTCAACTCCCCCAGGCCTCCCTGATGGCTTGAGCCAGAGCGGATGGGAATTTTGACTGCAGGAGACCCCAAACTTCAAAGTACGGGGCTTGCTCTTCTTTTCTCTGTAAAATCCTCACATTCACCCCGTCCTGGGCTGATGCTTCTTTCTGGAGAGCCCCGTGGCCCCCAGAGAATCAGAGACTCATGGCCACATGGCTGGGCCCCAGCTTGTCACTGGGGGCTTTGGTTGACTGAACCCTGCAGTGAGAGAGGCCAGGTCATCAAAAGTCCCTCTCCATGTAGCCAACAGTCTTCTTGGGGTGGGTGGAAAGGAGCAATAGGGGCACCAGGCCTGTCACAGGGGAAGGCAGGGCCTGGGGACACCTGCCTGGGGAGGTCCCCATGCAGGGTGGGTGCCTGGGCCATGGCAGGAGGTCCATCTTAGCATGCACATGCACAACCACAGGTGTGCACACACACTCATCCCAATGTCCAGGAAAGGGCTGTCTGCCTTGTGTCAGGCCTGCCGGGCACTCTACATAAACTCCTTTAATCTTTTAGAGGCCCTTGAGGAAGTCTGAGCTGCTCCGTCTCACAGATGAATGGATTGGCTACATTTTATGGGAAAATGGAGCTCGGCAAGACTGCATTTCCTGAGCTTACACAGTGAGTGATGGCATCTGGGATTTCAAACCAGGTGGTCAAGTTCAAAGCCTGCATCCTCCCCATCACCCTGCCCATGTCCTGGAGGACCGCTCAGGACTTGGAGGACTTGGATGGTTGTGGACTGGACAAAACAGTGTAGTCCAGGCTGACCTGGGCTGCTTGCAGCCCCACTGAGATCCAGAGTCCCATGCAGTGCTGAGCCACAGGGCTGGTCTGCTCTGGGCCAGCTCTGGAGAAGAGCTTCCAGGCACTGTTCTTTGGCCATCACTCAGTGAAGCTAGGTGGACTCCAGTTGCCAGGCAGCTGTTGTCAAGGGAGCTGCCTGACCAGGATGGGCACCAGGTGCGCTTTATGGAGCCGGTGAGAGGTGGCCTTGCAGCTCTCCGTCACTGCCCACAGCTGAGAAACAGCTGCTGCTGCCAGCTGCCAGGCTGCACTGCTCTGTGGGCCATGGGGATGGGGTGGGGCCGGGGGAGGGCTGCAGGCCACGCAGACATCTGGAAGCCGGCAGCAGAGGGTCATTAAGGGAACTTGCTGGGTTCCAGGGGCATGCAGATGCTAGAATTCCAGGCCAGCTTCTGCCTGGGGAGGCTGGTGACCGAGGACAGGCCACCTGCCCTCTCAGGTCTCCATCCTCCTCTGCATGGAGAGAGTCATACTGAACTATTAGGGTGGTTGTGAGAACTGAGGGGCACACATTTCCATCACGGTTAGCACAGCTCTTAGGAGCCGCCAGGGAGAGTGAGTGATTTTCAGACCTACTTCCTGAAATGTGCCTGAATTTTGCACGACATTCACAGTGTTGCTCACTAACAGGGCATGCTGGGGTGGAGGTGGGAAGTCCCAGGCTTGTTGGTGTAGAAAAGGGGTCTCTCCATGCTTGAGGATGCTGCCAGTGTGCCACCTCTGCTCTGTGGACAAGAGGTATTGGTAACTGGGGTGGTGATAAGCTACTTGGAAATTTAGGGTGAGAAACAAACTTGGATCATGGGGTCAAGGCTTTGAGACTTCACAGTGGGGATGGCTCCTCTGGGTTCCACCGTGTCTGGGTCTCAGCTGGGACATCAGAGTGGTCATTCACTCTTAAGTCTGACAGGTGAGTGGGCTGTAGGCTGGGACCTCAGTTCCTCACTGCATGGGCTAGTTGGGCTTCCTCACAACGTGGCGGCTGGGTTCCTAGGGTGAGTCCTCAGACTGCCCAGAGAAAGCTACATGCTCCTTATGAACTTGGCTTGGCCATCCCACAGCATCCCTCTTGCCATACTCTCCCCATGTGCACATACTGTCCAGATTCCTGGGTGAGGGACAAAGACACCCCCCACCAGGGGGAGGAGTGTGGGTCACATCATGAGGGGAAAATGGGGTGGGATATGCACATATACCCAGATTTGCGCATACATAGCATAGACATCTCTGAAAAATAACATGTTTCCTAATGATCCTGTGAGGGTTTAATAAAGACACTTTTGTTAAAGACCCTTCTGAAATGGTGTCAGAGGCTATAAGAATCTGAGAGAGCAGAGATCCATGGAAAAGGGCATATTCTGGAATCTGGCCCCAGGATCTTACAGACAAGTCAAGGGTAGACCATATAAGCCTAAGCAAACGTGACCAACCACCTGCATAACAGTTTGAGACAATGAAGGACTCAAATTCATGTAAGATGTACGTGACTAGGAAACTCTGCCCTGAGTGGCCTTCTCGAGATCTAAGGGAGGAGTTTAAGGCTTCTTGACTGAAGTTAGGGTGAGCAGAACTTTCTCAGGAGTTGCTTAGACTGATTTGGTACCACTGAGTTTTAAAAAATATCTACATTGTGTATAAAATTTAAAGCAATGATTTATTTCTTCTTTAATTTGAAAAACACTGCAAAAACTTGGCAGAAAGTACAAAATAATTATCTTTTTTTTTTTTTTTCAATTGAAGAAGTCAACATTTCTCCACCAGTCAGACCTCCGGGGCAACCACAGTTAATAGACTGGTGTATATTGTTTGTTTTTAAAATCTAAATTTTTATCTTATTTATTTTATAAATGCTGCTACCCTCAAGGTGGGGGCCACAAATACATGGGCATGGATGGTGTCCAGGCACTGCGGGCTGTGCTCAAAGTCCCCTGCGGTGCCAGGTGTCCCCTTTGTGGTGGGAAGTGATGAGGGTTGGAAAGCAACATGTGGGCTGGTGACCCAGAGAAGGGGCTGGGGACAGGCCGGGAGGGCCAGCGCAGAAGTGTGCAAATGTCTGAACGGCACACATAGCTATTCCAGCACTGGCCCACAGAACAGCCCCTCTGCTATCCACAGTGTTGTGATATGCTGTTCTCACTCTCTGTTTGTCTCAGGATAGTCCCCCAGGTTACAGCATATGGGTCATTGCATTTTGGGGGAACTCTATCTAACTATAACTAACTTCCATCTAGAAAAAGACACACGTCAGGGTTGTACAGTGTGGTGAATATCAACGAGGTGAACGCACGTGTGTGATCAGCCCAAGAAACAACATTTCAGGCCCCAGAGGCTCCCCTCCTGTCACTAACCCTCAGAGGACTGTCACCATCTTGATCTCTACCACTCACCATCTTTGAACTTTACCTGGTGGCAAGCATCCGTCTGCATCCGGGGCTGGCTCCTTTAGTGCGACATCTTGTTCACGAAATTCAAACACTGCATTCTTTTCAGCTCCTGCCTTGTAGCCCCCTGGATTGCACAGCCACTTGCTATTTATAGAAGCCATTAGGGTTGTAGTCTGTGTTTTATTTTTTTCTGCAAAGGAGGACCACAGCTGCTCCAGGACTTCCTTCACAGACTGCAGAGAAGGGACTGACCGAAGCAGCCTGGGCAGTCATGAAGCCTGAACTACCATAGGCATGGATGTCCTCAAAGACTGGGGCCGGATTCCTGTTGGCTTTATAATTACCCGGCTTTTCCTTACCCAGCGATAACATCAACAGTAGTAACCGGTGTGTGTTGGGGGCTCTCCACGGGCAGGCCCTGTGCAATATGCTTTACATGCAGGGTCCACTGGGGCTTCTCCAGCACTCAGGAAGGTGCTGCTATTGTGCCCGCTGCATAGGTGAGTTAGTTGAGGCGTGCTCACATCTGGACCCAAAGCACCTAACTTCGGAGGCCAGTGTCCAAGCTCTCTGCCACCCTGCTTCCTTGGAGAAGAACAGGAACATCCGTGGGCCTTTGGCCACAGCATCTGCAGACAGAGCCTGCACACGTGTGGGAGGTTGCTCGTGTCAATACTTGGCCCCTTCCTACTGCTGAGCAGTGTTGCAGCTCTGTTGATGGACACCTGAGTGCAGCTGGGGCCCCAGCCATGGCTGACGTTCTTGCTCTTCTTCTGGGTGTTTCCTCTGAGCTAACCTGGGTTCCTGCGATAAGGACTTGAGTCCAGGGGTTTCCTTCTAGAGTGGTTCCAGGAAGTGCTGGCAGGTGTGGGGAGTGAGACAGGGCACGTGCACAGTGCGTGATGATGAGCCGTTACCACTAGGCATCAGGCTCAGCCCCCTGGGAACCTTGGGGCAAGTGCAGAAATGGCTTCAGTGTTGTCCCCTCTGAAGACTAAGAAGCTGGGATGTTTACCCTTTGACCTCCCCATTTCTACCCATCATTGGCTGAGCTCTGCTCCACAGGTAGGATGTCAATCAATTCCCAAACTCTCTTCCCTGCCCCAAGAGTAGACTGAGCGTGCCTTGGCCAGACTTGGGAACTATGGCAGAGCCAGGCTGCAGAGTGTGCTGGAACATGAGTTCCCAGGCCAGGCAGGCAGGGCACTCACAGCACACACCAACCCTTCCCCAGAAGCCTCCCCACTGCCTGCAGGCAGACTTAGGTGTGCTCTTTTCCTCTGTGCTCCCGTGACACAGGGCACACAGATGCCTAGTCACATAGGTGCTTGACCGTGTTATGTTGCAATGGTCTGTTCGTGAGGTTCCCCCTCTCAGCTGCAAACCCCTCAAGGGTCTTTTCATCTCTGCACCCCCAGGACTCAGAGCAGCCTGTACACATGGATGCTCCAGACACCCTCAATGCACCGGGTCAATCTTACTGCACAGTGCCACCTGCTCTGTCCCAGCAATTGCTTTCTACAAGTTGTGTCACGGGGCTTGGCTGGGAGTGCTGGGTGGCTGCCCTTCCCCCACTGGGCTGGGCCTGTATGTTGTGTGTGTAACCTTGACAAAGTCTGTGGTCTGAAGGTTGGGCTGCCTGGGCTGGAGGTGAGGTGAGGACAGTGAGTGGTGGGGGCTGGTGGAGGTTTGCCAGCTGGAACCAGCTGAGCTCCATGCTGTGACTGAGCACTCTCCCTAGGGAAGGTGCCCTCGCCAGAGTGACGGTGCTGAGCTTGTGCCCACCTGCTCAGGCAGAGCACTTTGTTCCAGGCCTCACACGTACTCACTAAGAGCTGAGCATGTCCTTCAGGCTGCGTGTTTCAGGGACGTGTGGAAGTGGTACTCCTGGGGCTGCCGCCAGGTCCCTTAGTCACCAAATCAGCTTCAGGAATGGGCCTGACATTTGTCACCCTCGGTGGACATTATTTGCATGTCTGTGGCACAGAGCTATTCAGGGCTCAATTCTCCTGGCAGGGGATTTCTGTTTTCTCCTCTCTTGGTTACCTAGTCCACTCAGCACAGGTTTCAGGAGTCCCTTGTAAGTACATGGCAGATGCTAGGATGTACAAGCATGTTTCAAAAGATTCACAGAAAATTTTGTATTAGTTTTTTTTTTTTTTCCTTTTTGTCTTTTTCCGTGTCCGGCAACGGATCGCAACCCTCAGTGTTGCCCCCGTACCGGACCAGGACCGGAAACGGGATCGCAACCCTTGGTGTTGCTCCCACACCTCGCTCAGCCAGTGAGCGGGAACCGGTCTGTATGTGGGATCCGAACCCTCGGCGGGAGCACCGCCGCACTCCCAAGCGGCGCACTGTAGCAGTGCGCCACCGGGCCGGCCCTTGTATTAGTTTTAAATTCTATTTTTCCATGAGCTATTTGAAGTGCTCTTGTATTTGACAGTGTCACCGGCTCCCATCAACATCCCCCAAGTTTAGTCATCCACTGGGTTACTCAGATACCTGTTCTCCTTCCTTTGCATGGCCTTGCAGGCCTTGATGGCCTTGGGGTCCTCTGCTGAATTCTCTGAATCCAGGCAGCAGATGAGGAGAAAGAAAGTGCAGGATCCCACGGGAGGCTTCAGGGCCAGGCCTCAATGTGGGCCCACGCACTTGCCCACATGCTGTTTGCCAGAACGTTCACAAGGCCCCATCTAACCATGAAGGAGGCTGGGAAATGCAGTCCAGTGGTGCATCCAGTTACTGGGTTTCGGGGGCATGTGACATGGGGCAGGGGAATGTGGTGAGATTAGCGCCTTGGCACAGGTGCACGTGAGCCAGGAGGGCAGGTACCCTGCAGCCCTACTGGGCCATCAGACAGGACTGGGGAAGCCAAGCAGCAGAGACCACTGATCGGCAGAGAAACATAAATATTTCTATTGCCGTGGACTCCCTTGGGAAACAAGATCTTATTTACACCTACACACACCAGGGTTTACAGACATACGATTGCTTTATGTGAAATCCAAAGGGGCAACGCATTTCCGGAGAAACAGCTTCCTGGCTGGAAGCGGCTGGTCATTCTCAGGCAGCGACGGCTTCAAGGTCTGGGGAGCTGCCCGTGGCATCTGTTGTGGGTTGGGGAGCAGCCGAGCATGCCTGGGAGACTCAGGACCATGGCCACGAGAGGGAGTGCTGCCGATGGGGCAACCTGTCACTACTCAGTGCTGTCACTGAGCAATGACAAGAGGCCTCTGGGGCTGATGGGTCATCTGGAGTTGAGTAATAAGGCAGCAGGTATTGATTTTGGATCAGCCTAGCTCCAGGTTAATGAGTGTATTGTTTCCTTCCCAAAGCAGCTTTCTTTATGCTTCCAAAACAAAAATAATGTGTAGCTCCCACATCTGCAGGCCCCATCAGACGCTTGCTCAGAAGAGGCCACCATGACATTACTACCAGAATTGCATGGCCTCACAGGGCTCCTGGCTCCACCCTGTGCTGCTTTGCTCTCTGTTGCTTTAAGATCTCTAACTTGTCCCGTTGCCAGTGTTTCTGGTCCACTCTGCTCAGGGGTGCATTTGGCCTGCCTCTGCCAGCCTCAGTCATCCACCAGCATCTGTCCGAGGTCTGCTGCAGGCCCGCTCCTGCTCCTGCCCCGTGCCCTGAAAGCTCTGCTCTGCTGGAGCAATTCCAGCTCTCACAGGGTGTGTGGGGGGTATCTCTTTCCACCAGACTTTTCTCCATTGTCATGTGGGCCCCAGGATTCACAAGAATTTTCTTAGAGACGGTTCCCGCCACTCTGGTTTCCCACGCATCCTGTCTGCACATAGCTGGGTGCTATCGCCCTCCTCCAATGTCTCTCTCCCCTGGGGACCTGTCACAAAATCCCTTCCCTTTTCCACCAGGTGATCAACAAAACAAAGTCATGCACATGGACGCCTGGTGCCAGTTCGTCCACTGGCCAGAGTGGAAATCCAATTTAGTTTCAGCTGAGACCCTGTTACAAATATATGAGGGGTCTTCAAAAAGTTGTTCATGGAAAGATTCGTATTATCTTTTAATTCTATTTTTCCATGAACTTTTTGAAGTACCCTCATATTCATAACTCTTCAACTTTTTACACATCTATCTCATGTTATCATCACATCAACTCTAAGAGGAGGGCTTTATTTTTGCCCTACCCTCACCCCCCGCCTTATTAATTTTTAGTAAGTGACCACTGTAGCTTTTTAAATGAAGTCTTATGCAAGGACAACATCTATTTCCTGGGAAAGGGAGTCTCTCGTGTAGAGAGCAGCTGCTTCACGGGTGCATGCTCCTTCCGTCTCCCTGCGCGCCTCATCCCTGTCCTGCAGACAGCGAAGCCCTGAGCCTCCAGCGCTTGGCAGCTTGTGCTTTGACCAAACCACGTGTTCGTATTTGGGAAGAGTCATCTGGTGCTTCTCAGAGGTGCAAAATTTGTAATTTTTAAAAATGGGAGGATGCAGTTGGTTTGCCTGCTGACCTGATCCCTGTCCTCACCTTTGAATTCTGGATGTGAAACTGAGGCTGTTGAAGTATTTGGCCTTGAGTCTGTGTGACTCCTTCTCATGCTGCTCCTGGAAGATAAGATGACAATCCTCTATTTCTTAAAGTCTGTGAGAGCTTCCAGTGTGACGAGGACCAATACCCTGGCCCTTACCTGGTGCTGAAAATCTATTCCTAACCCGGGAGACCAATTTTTCTTAGTTCTTATCCACTTTCAACATGCACTGGTAAGGTCTCAGGCCCACTCATTTACTCAGTAAACACTGAGTGCCTACTGAATACCAGGCACTGGGTAAACACTGGGGCTACAGTTGTCACCTACAGAGACATATTGGTGTGCCTGTAGGCCTTCGATTCTGTGGAAAGGATACATTAGAAGAAACAATACACCAACAAGGAGTATTATAATTTAATAAGTATCAAGATAAAAATGATCCCAGAGCAGAGCCCCGTCACTGCAGGGACAGGAAGGAGTCGGGACCTACTGCTGTGGAGTGGGTCAGGGGTGGCCTGTCAGAGGAGGGGTCATTGAATTGATCTATAAAGCCACGGAAGAACATTCTAAGCAGAAAGAGCAGCACATACCAACCCTGCGGTGGGGGAGCATGCAGTGTCACCGGGGACCAGAACCTCCAGGTGGAAGGAGTGAAGCCGGGGAGGGGTCGGTGTATCAGGGAAGGTTGAAGGGCAGGGGAGGGTCTCCACCACCTGGGGAGTTACAGGCCATGATAAGGAACTTGGGTTTTACTGAAGAAAAGCCATTGATGGATTTTAGGTAAGGATGATAGATCTGATTTGCATTTTAAGAAAATCAAGAGCTGTTGGGTGAAGAATTGATTGGAAACAGGAAAGAATAGAAAGGAGGGAGAAGGATTAAGAAGGTTTTGCATGGGGCTGGCCCGGTGGCGCATGCTACAGTGCGCCGCTTGGGAGTGTGGCTGCGCTCCCGCCGAGGGTTCGGATCCCACATACAGACCGGCCACTCACTGGCTGAGCAGGGTGCGGGCGCAACACCGAGGGTTGCGATTCCGTTGCCGGTCCCGGTCCTGTACGGGCACAACACTGAGGGTTGCGATCCGTTGCCGGTCACGAAAAAAGACAAAAAGGAAAAAAAAAAAGAAGGTTTTGCAAGATTTCAGTGGGGACGGCTGCGGTGTGAAGGCAGCAGCAGGGCAGGTGTATTCCAGGGGATGTGTGGGTGTGTTGGGGGATGGGCAGGCTAGGGAGGGGAGGAGGAATCTGGGTTTGCAGCTTGATCAACTGGGAGAATAGTGCTTTCATTTACTAAGATGGAAATGATAGGGTTGAAATAGGTTTGAAGGGAAAATCAAGAGATCTGTTATGGATATCCTTTGGTTAATTATTGATGCATGAAAACACCACTCCAAACTTAGTGGCTTAAAACAGCAAAAACTCTATGAATTGATGCGGCAGAGCTGGACAGTTCTTTGGTTGATCCTATTGGGGTCCTTCTGTGGCTGCAGCCTGCTGGCAGCTTGGCTGGGACATCTGAGATGATTTTAGTCACATATCTGGCACCTTTGTGGGGACAGCTGTAGGTCGTGTGTGGCTGAGACACCGGGGTGGCAGGGCCTCTCTCTTTGTCCCTGCAGTCTCAGGACCTGTCCACATGGTTGCTCCAGGAAGGTGTTTAGGCTTCTTACATGACAGCTCAGGGCTCCCAGAGGGCCAAGGCAGGAACTGCCAGCTTCACACCCACACATTCTGTCAGAGCCAGTCCCAGGTCCAAAGCAGATTCAATGAGGGAGGGGCCCTGCAGGGCCATGACACCAACAGGCCTGGTTCATTGCGGGCCACTTCTGTAGGCTGGCAGCTAAGCCCCTGGCTACTAATGTCAAGTCGGCCTTTGAGCACGTGGGCTGGAGTGTGGGGAGAAGCCTGGGCAGAAGATGTGCACGCGAGGTTGTCTGCACGTGCATGGTGTTTCAAGTCACAGGAATGAATGCAGTCCCTTGGAGAGAGTGTGTCAGTGGGAAGGGGGACCCAGGATCACTCTCAGAGGACCACCAACATGGAGGGGCTGCAATGAGCTGAGTGGGTTCAAAGAAGAGTTGAACATCCTGCAGTGGATGTCGAGGCGAAAGGACCAGTGGGGAAGGAGGAAAAATCAAGGGAGCGTAGCTAAAAGCCATGAGAGGAAGGTCTTCAAGAAGGAGGGCAGGACTTACCACCTCCAGTGCAGGCAAGGTCGAAAACGATGAGAATGGGGAAGACCCCTGGATCTGGCTGTGCAGGAGCTCCTGGGCAGGAGCGGACGATGGGCATGCAAACCCGGAGGGCATGCTGAAGACAGCGGGCGCAGGCGAGAGCAGACAGCGGCGAGTACTTCTCCCAAGAGGTCCGCCCGTCGGGGAGCCCAGGAGTGCCTGCCCTGGGACTCCCCTCATGGAGCTTCTCCCAGCAGCTCCCATTTCTCACTTCTCTCTCTTCTTGTTTATTCTTGACACCCAATTGACATTTGACAAATGATACCTTTACAGTTACGTATTTCGTCAGCTTGCTCCAAGGAGGTTGGGAATGAGCTCCAGTCTTGCCCCGTCTGGAATGCTGCAAGGGAGGGGCTGGATGGCAGAGACCTGTGTTCTAGACATGGCGCCTCCCTGGCTGGGTTGTACATGCTTAAAAATGACTTAATTTTCTAATAAAGTGAGGGTGGGTTTTCTATTTTTATGAACAAAAACTCTTTCTTCAAACAAAATTCCTTGCCCAATAATACAACAGATTTAAGCCTGACTGCTCCAGCCGACTGGAGGCTCTCTGAGGCTCCCTGGCACCCCGTGCCCTCCCCCGCCTGCACCCCAGGCTCTCAGCAGACCTTTGAAAGACCACTGCCTTAGCAAACAGCTGCATTCATCCCGTTCTCCGTCTCGGCTTTCTAAGGAGAAATACGTCCCAGGAGACCAGCATCCATTCCTTTAATGCAGCCCGAGCTTCTGTAACCGGGGAGGACCTTGTCTCAGTCTGGACGTGGAGCTGGAAACTGCTCAGGATGCACCTTCCCCCCAATGTGTCTTTGTTCTTGCTCATTCTGAGTCTCCAAAGTTCACCTTTTTATAGCCTGCTGTAATGGTATTTATACCACAAATACCTGGTGACGGTTCTTGGCCTTCAGTAAGTGGGGCAGAGATGTTGCTTTCTGAAAATCAAGCCCAATATTGGGGCGGTGTTTAGGGAACACAGGGTAATTAGATCATTAACTTGTCCCCTTGATTGCCTTTCTCAGAGATCTGATGTCTCCATGATCTTCTGCCCAGTGCACCGTTCTCAGGGTTCAACTCTCAAGAGAGTGCCTAAGTGCTGGTATTTGGGGGGATGATTAGGAGGAATTTACGTTCTTCAGATGGCAGATGGGCAGCAGACTGTCCAGTTTAAGAGCCTGCCTCGTATTCTTACCCAGAGAGACAACATATTTGTTGACTGTGCTTCTGTTGATATATACATGTACATATAAATTACACATATGTAATTATATTTTTATAAATTTTTATAAAATTTAAAATTATTTTTAAAAACAGATGTATCGAGGAGTAATTTACATACCAGAAAGTTCACCCATTTAAAATGTACAATTTAAAGATTTTTAGTAAATTTAAAGAGTTATGCAAACATCACCACAATCCAGTTTTAGAACATTTCTGTCACCCCAAAAGATGGCTCATACCTGTTTGCAGACAGTCTCTGCTTCTTCCCCAGCCCCAGGCAACCACTCATCTACTTTCTATCTCTATGGATTTGCCTTCGTTGGAAATTTCATGTAATTGGAACTATACAATACGTAACCTTCGGTGTCTGGTTTCTTTCACTTAGCATCGTGTCTGCAAGGTTCATCACCTATGTTGTAGCATGTGTCAGTGCTGCGTTCCTTTTTATGGCTGAATACTGTTCCATTGCATGGATACACTGAATTTTATTTGTTGCCTGCTGGTGGACAGTTGGGTTGTTTCCACTTTCGGGCTGTTGTTAACCATGCTGCTGTGTTTGATAGTTATGATTTCTACTTCGTGGCTCAATTACTTATGTGTAGCTACATTCTTGTTTGTGGCTGTTAGAAAATGTAAGTGCAAATGGCTAAACTGGAAATAACAGAACTCAGTCTTGTATTTGCTTTTCTGATCCTGAGGCTAATTATTGCCATTTTGCCTGAAAATGTTTCATATATGTGGTCAAAATTATTAAAGAGAACAGCAACATACAGTACAATAGCCAGCAAATTACAGCTAATATGTTGGTTGGAATAGATTTTTTTTCCTGGAAAAATATATATTTTTTGATTATGGTTATACATGACATAAAATTTGCCATCTTATTCATTCTTAAGTGTACAGTTTTGTGGCGTGAGTTACATTTTCATGGTTGTGCAACCAATCTCCAGAACTTTTTCATCTTGCAAAACTGAAACTTTATACCCATTAAACAACTCCGCCTTTCCCTTCTCCCCAATTCCTCCATTCTACTTTTTCTCTCTGAGTTTGACTTTTCTAGATACCTCATATAAGTGAAATCGTTTAATATTCATCTTGTGATTATCCTGTTCTACTTAGCATAATGTCTTCAAGTTTCATCCATGCTGTAGCATGTGTCAGAATTTCCTTCTTTGTTAAGGCTGAATAATATTCCGTTGTATGGATATGTGACATTTTGTTTATCCATTCGTCTGTCGTTGGACACTTGGGTTGTTTCTACCATCTGGCTACTGTGAATAATGCTGCTGTGGTCATGGGTGTACAAACACCTGTTAGAGTCCCTGCTTTCTATTCCTTTGTGTATATACTTAGAAGTGGAGTTGCTGGATCATATGGTAATTCTACTTTTAATTTTTTGAGGAACGGCTTAAGGTGGATTTTAAGTGAAATAATGCTGCTGTGGTCATGGGTGTACAAACATCTGTTAGAGTCCCTGCTTTCTATTCCCTTGTGTATATACTTAGAAGTGGAGTTGATGGATCATATGGTAATTCTACTTTTAATTTTTTGAGGAACGGCTTAAGGTGGATTTTAAGTGAGCCTTCAACTTCTGATAGGTTTTCTTCTTACTGTGTTTCCTTCCTATAGCATGTGGCCATTAGTATAAACATCCACTTTGAATCCTTAGAAGGGAAGGAGTATTCTGACTCCTATTCTTTATATTGAATAGAAATTTCGGCAGCAACAACTGGGGTGATAAATAACTGGGGTGCCTGTTGTTCTGTATTTCACACCAGTAATGTGTTAAGAAACGTCCCCTTGGGGGGATGAGAAAACATCAGGCTCTCACGGATGGTTCTCTGAATGCCTACCTGCACGGTACCCGTGAGGGAGCCATCTCACCTGGGCTCCAGCCTCAGAGGTTCTGAAAATCCTTTTGGCCCTCAGGCCCAGCACACAGGGAAGACATGAGGTACCTTGCTGTTTCCATTAGTATAAACATCCACTTTGAATCCTTAGAAGGGAAGGAATATTCTGACTCCCATTTTTTATATTGAGTAGAAATTTCGGCAGCAATAACTGGGGTGATAAATAACTGGGGTGCCTGTTGTTCTGTATTTCACACCAGTAATGCATTAAGAAACGTCCCCTTGGGGGGATGAGAAAACATCAGGCTCTCACGGATGGTTCTCTGAATGCTTACCTGCACGGTACCCGTGAGGGAGCCATCTCACCTGGGCTCCGGCCTCAGAGGTTCTGAAAATCCTTTTGGCCCTCAGGCCCAGCACACAGGGAAGACATGAGGTACCTTGCTGTTTTATGATGGAGATCACTAGGAGAGGACTTGGATTCACTGTCGGACACGCTTTCCAGAGGTAGGTATTTTTCAGGACACACAGGCACACGTCCTCCAGAACCGAGGCTGGGGCAGGGAGTTACAAGAGGAAGATGTCATTAAACTTCCAGCAGCACAGTGAGCGAACCAGAATAATTTCTTGGAATGTTCCAGTAAAGGACGTGAAAGTAGCTGGTCATATCCATTTCTGCTTTGATGGTGAGGAAGGAGTCCAAGAAGAGATACTCCTGGGGACAGGGCCCCAGCATGTGGGCCGTGGCTGCTGAAGGCGAGGGTGACCCGCCTGGGGTTTGCAGTGGCTGGCCACCCGTGGCCTGAGCCGCATGTGCAGAGGCAGACATGGCAGTGTGGCCAGAGTGTAGCCTCCACTTGGGGCCACCTGTGTTGAGGGCACTGCAGGAGCAAGGGCTGCGTTGCATGCTGTCGGCAGCCGTCTTCTGGCTGCAGTGAAAATAAATAGAGGTGACATGTGAAAAATACCTGTAAATGCCTAGGACAGGTGTCTTTCCAGCAGCAGTCCCAAGCATGGTCATCCCTTGTGTGTGAGAGTGTCCAGGCAGCCAGCCTGATTGGGCTGGGGGAAGCTGGCAGGAGGGCCCACATGTCCTTTTCATTGGCTGCTTGACCCCTCCTTCCGATGATGGGCAATGTGGACTCCATCAGCATACTGACATAGAACCAGTACCGCAGGGAAAGGACATGTGCTGGGGGTTGGGAGCAGGCCCCATCTCCCTGTGGCTGGTTGCTGGCCTGAGGGTGGCTTTGTTCAAGTGTGTGTGTCTATGTGTGCATGCACATGTGCATGCTTTTGCAGGTGTGGTACCTGTGTGTAGTGTGTCTTCATATGTACATGGGTTGCATTCACATATACCTGTGTCTGTATTTGTGTATGTTCGTGTGTGTGTGTGTGTGTGTGTGCATGTGTGACAATCAGGGCTGGCCAGGGCCAAGGAGGTATCAGAGGCAGGAGGCCTGCCAGGTCCTGGAACACCATAGCTGCAGTCCTGTGGTCAGGCAGAAGACAGGGAGCAGGGTGTGTGGAGGTCAGGCTGTGGGCAGATGTGGCCGCATGCTGGGGAAGGCTGCACACTGGGGATGATTACCCACTGGGGAGGACCATACACTGGGGAAAACTGCACACTGGGGAGGATCTCACACTGGAGAAGACTGCACATGGGGAGGACTATACCTGGGGAGGATGGCACACTGGGGAGAGAGACACACTGGGGAGTCTGCACACTGAGGAGGACCACACACGGGTGAGAGACGCACATAGGGAAGTGAGGGACAGCATGTGTTGAGGGCCCAGGGGGACCAGGTCAGGCCTGCTGCACTCTGCGATGTCCACAGAGCTCTCTTGCACAGTGTCACCCCAGGAGTCAGGACCCAAGGCCAAGGGGCCTGGATGTGGCAAAAGCTCCAACCTCCTGGTCCCTGCAGTGGGAGGTAGTGCCAAGGTGCCCGCCATGGTTTCTGGAGAACAATAAATCATGGGGAGGATCATTGTCACCTTGAGAGCCACCTCCTGCCACATTCATCCACCATGTGCACTTACTTTCAGAGACCCCCCAAATCTTATTTACGTTCAAAAACTCTTAGTGAACTTTAGAGCCAGAGATCCCTGCTCGCCTTTTTTTTATTATGTTTGATGTTCCAGAATAAGAGTGGCAAAGAGCTCATAGGGGCATTAAGTGGCCTCAGCCGTCCTGGATTTCTTGTCGTGTAACTTCAGCTGGGAGGCAAGAAGGTGGCTGGTGGGAAGGAGACTTTGAGCAAAAGACTTAAAAGGAATGGTCCCAAGTTCACCTCCAGATACCTCCAGTGGGAACACGTGGGATCCAGGCGCCAGGTTAGAAAGCTCTGACCCGGGCAGCTTGGACCTGTGGGAGCGGTCCTTCCCTCCACCCAGTCCTTGCCCCATGATAACTGCTTTTTAGCCATTTCTCTTAATTCCTCCCAGAAGAAAGTCCTCCTTTTACTCCCCTCCTCATGGCGGTCACTCCATCCTCTTGCAAACGCCTCTTGCTGGCTGTAGGTCCCGCATTCTCTGGTTCCCCTCTGCGCTCTCTGGAGCCATCTTCTCTGTCTCCTTTGCTTGGATCTCTTTATCCCTCCTGCACATCTGCACCCAAACAAATGTCCAGGTGAGCAAGTGGAGGTCTTGCCATGGCACCCTGAAGAAAGGCACTGGCTCTGGGACCCAAGA
Source organism: Galeopterus variegatus (assembly GCF_000696425.1). NCBI lineage: Eukaryota > Metazoa > Chordata > Mammalia > Dermoptera > Cynocephalidae > Galeopterus > Galeopterus variegatus. The sequence goes on along the minus strand of NW_007726675.1, from coordinate 23,841 downwards.
CAGCTATCTGTAGCTTGGGGATGCTGTTCCCACTGGTGACTGTAGCCTACCCTGGACCTCACGAGGTGCCTATGCTGCTCCCTGCCAAGTGTGGTTGGAACCCACCGCCTGTCCGTGAATGTGGACTGGCATGTGACTG